>NC_050586.1:9502500-9707500 GCF_013368585.1 Megalops cyprinoides
ATGAAGTGCACCCGTATGATGCGGCAATCCTGTGCCCTGCTCCTCACAACGAGTCTAGTCAGTTAAAGCTTACATCTCTCGCTATGAACTCTGGGAATGCAGGAAAATGTAAATGTTATAAAACATGCGGAAACCCTCAGTATTCCCCCGTAGCCATGACATCAGTCAACCAACCCCAGCCAAGGAGGACCGATAACTCTTGCAGCTGAATGTTTTAACGTTCCGCAGACCTCCACTAAATCAGAAGGGAGAAAGTGCCCGCTCAAACGTTGGTGGTTGATTCTGGCCCTATGTGGTAAATGTATCCTCTTTTTTTTCCGTAGATTAGACCGCGAGCCGGTCTCCCATCAGTCACAAAAGCGAAATTCTATTGACTGGTTCCAGGGAGAGTATTGATGGTTCCATAATTTGGGCACAGGAACACAAAGCCCCCGAACCCCCCGCTGGGCCCAGCACGACAGTGCAGTCAGCAGGGAGGCCTGCATTCATTAGCCTGGGAGAAGAGCTCCCGCAGAATTAGGGCACATTCACCCATCCGCTGATCTTCCCCCCTCCCCAAACAATGCTTGCCTTTTTCTGTCACAGCCGGGTGCCACGCACTCATAAGGTACTGCGCACTAGCGATGGGAAGTTAGTCACCGGCGGTCTTGAATTGGTTCGTTTGGAAGTGAAAAAGAGAAAGTATCAGATCCATGGGTCGCCCCTGCCACGGCGGGCTTTGGTGAGAGGAATGAAAAGTGTTCCCTCTCCTTTATGTCTTCTACAGCACAAGCCCAGAGTAAAAAAGAAACGTCTTCTGCAGGTCTGTGGGACTTTGACAACGTTGATGTAACGTTGTGCAAACGTTGCAAAAAAAACATTTTTTTTTTTTTTTTTGCAAGTTTGCCGAGAGTGTCATTTCTTTCTACCCCAGAAAAGTAAGTGCTGGGCGGAGGATGGCATGAGGGTGGCACCTGCCTCCTGGCGTTGTGCTGACCCATCTGGGCTTTGTTAAGTTGTCACGAAAAAGGGGCTCGGGGACCGGGAGAGAGGTGCCGGCATGGCTGCTGTGCCACCCACTCCCAGCAATAACAGCCTCCATCTCTTCCAGAAATACCAACCAGGGCACTCTAATGTCTGAGTGTCTGAGACACTGAGTGCGGTGCAGAGAATACCCAGTCAAACCAAGCAAGAGGGGTGCATCTCCTTCCTTTTAAAGACCTCTGCATCGCCTGACACCATGTAGGAAAGCACTTTTATTGTCCATTGTGGTTTTACAGGGAGGGCTTCTTACCAAAGGTCATTGGCATGTTTGACTTGTGAGAAAGCCATACTATGTATATTTTGACTTAGCTTGGGTGGTGGTGGTGCTGGGGGGTTGTCGCTGGGTGTGGAGGGGCAGTTCACAATACAGGGCTTTGTGAGTGCCCAGGGTGTCCGGACCTCCCGAAAGCTGTAAAACGCAGCTGAGGTTACCAGGGGGACCCCAGGAGTTGCCATGCCTCCTGTTTGTAGAAGCCAGCTCCCATTAGCATCAGGGGGACGCTGTAACAGTCGGTCCCTTTGAGGATCCTGTTTAAAACGCACCTCCAGCGAAGCTTCGGCCTCCAACCTGGCTCCAGCCTCCAGCATGGCTCTGGCCTCCGATGTAGCTCCGGGCCTCCAGCTGTGTTCCGCCTTCCATCGTAGCTCCGGTCCCTCCAGCCTGGCTCTGGACTTCGGGTCTGGCTTCGGCCTCCGTCTGCTGCTCCCAGGCCATTTGCATACCCCTCAGAGCGGGCTGGTCGGAGAGGCGCCACAATTGGGGGGGGACAGTGACAGGGGCTGTCTGGGGGCCGCTGGAAGCCGAGGACTGAGAGTCACTTACAACAAGGGAGCCCCACGCTCGAGACTCTGCGGAGAGGAGCAGCCCATCTCATTATGCCACCTAGAGCTCCTTTGTCAAATTCTTTTGATCTACAGAGACTGAGCATCGCAAGTCTGCATGCCATGATATGGGGGCTGCCATGTTTCAAGTAACCGTTGCCAGGAATCCTTTAATATTTACGCCGCCCGCAAAAATACATATACATAAAACACAGGGGAGGGCCTTGATTGGCATGAGGTTTTTGATCATTTAGCACGTGGCTCCGGCTAATAGCAATTTGCTGTGCCCCCATTTGTCATTTCAATCACAGCCTTCCAAACTGAAAACTGCCTCTCTGTGTGCACTTTTTTTTGTTCCCTTACATAAAACTTCCTTTAATGTATTCTTGCTCAAAAAAGGCTTTCAAACATCTTACATAAATTATGCTCTTAGTATTAAAATCAAAGGCCAACACCACCATTCTTAGCGCTATGTTAAAACTTTCTGATAGACAGATATAGACAGGCTTGTGTAGCACATGCTATAAGCCTGGCTCCCTTTGCTGTTTAAAGGGGACTCACAAATATTACCAAAAAGTTTCATCCCCCCCGCGATTAAACCTAGAAGGCAGACTTTGTTTGAGTTGCTGGGTTCCGTTTCATTGTGTTGTCCCTCACGAGGGCTGAAAGCCAACAGTCGATTGAACTGTATGCTGTAAGGACGGAGAACAGCACAGCCGCTGTATGCATAATGACATCAGCCCACCGTTTGAAGGTTACTGAATAAACCAAAGCGTTCCTCCTCTTTGCGAGGGGTTAATTTCCTTGCCGAGCTCCTCTCCTCTTCTCCACCACCACCGCCACCACCACCTTCAAGTATTCAAATTACCAAAGTGTGTAATCCTCTTCTGCATGGCCTAATTTACGGTCTTTCAAAAATCCTATTATTAAAGACACCTTACAGTCAGAACTCATGCAAACTTCATAGTCTGTTCGAAAGACATCCGTAGCAATATCAAAGAGAAAGGAGCAGAATTTGAAATTTTGTCAGAAGTAAATGTCGATCCACCATTATTTTCAGAGAAATGTATTACCAGAATTTATTATTATGTTTATGAGGTATTGATTCTTTATAAAGAGGAAGGTACTCATCTGATCCCATCCCAAAATGACATATCAAAGCATGGCATATCCAATAAGCATGAGATAAACGGAACACCCGGCTGCCTAGTTCCCACCGCTGCTGCAGCAGAGCATGTGAGTGCTGTGGGTATGCAGCCATTTTAATGCAGCGCAGGTGTCATTTACAGTGGTGCTTCACAACCCAGACACCCCTGCCTCTGTGAAATAAATCCCTTGACTTAAACAGCCCCTGACTGCAGCGAGCTCGTACACGGGGTCACTGCCGTGCCAAGGGCCTGCCCTGAGCAAAGACACACAACGCGTTCTTTTATGAAGGCGGAAAGTGGCCCGGCGCAGAAAAAGTGCCGTTGTTTGACAGAGCCGGAGCTTATCGCTGTTCAAACAGCACAGGGGGAAAACACAAAGAGGGGCGAGAAAGAACCTGGAAACAAAAGCAGGTACAAGATAATGACAAGGTCAAGCGTGCGTTCAATGCCTCAATTCAGGGGGCGAAAGATAAGGCAGTACCTGCTGACAGCGGGGCGGCTAAAGAGGGAACACCGGGTCAGGTGTGGCTCCAAAGACGCACCCCCCTGCGCCCTTGCGTGTATTGTGTGGAATTCACATTGGAGGATGAGACCAAAACTGTGCAAATGCAGGCTCCTAATACCCCTGCAAGAATGAAAGCACAACTGCTAGCGTTCCTCTTTCTTCACAAGCACAAAGCAGGGAATAAGAGCACGTGGGAAAAGGAGTCTGAAATCACGTCTGAATCACGCCGGGGGTGAAATTCAACGCTGGGGGTCACAGCAATGTCTCAGTTTTGATTGGCCCTCACAAGTCCTCACCGGCTGTGTTATTTAGCCATGGTAGTACGTATAGTTGGGTGAGGATGTGGGGGGTAAGGCACTTGGGTCACTGAGGTAATTCTTTCCCTCGTCGGAACAGCCGTATATCAGATTGAATGGCCTGGGAGAAAAGGGCTGGTGTAATCAATAGGCACTGAACCAACGAAATGCATGACATTTTATCCCACAGAGGGCATGCTCATACATAGGCCTGGTGCACTGCTGGATTACACATTCAATTTTACTGTCGTGTTCAAACGGCTCAAAGACACGGATCGAGTTTGTTGGCATTTTTCTGCCCCACCACAGGTGGGCCCTCTGTGCTGTGCGCATTGGGGCATTTCTGAGAAGGGATGGCAAGATCTCAGCGAGATCGTCTGAATAATGTGTGAAATACAATCACGAATCAGTTTCACTGTCGTCAACCCGGGACAACGATCTGCACCTGATACTTTAATGCTTGGTGCTCCGCTTAGCGCGCCTTCCTATCGGAACAGGAAAAGGCATAGAGGTGTGAACGGAAAAGGAGCATTTCACAGTCATGAATGTTCAGGACCTTACGGAGCAGGGGGGCTGGTTTCACGCCATCGCCCATAATTAAAGTGGCCATCGTTATAAAAAATGGCGGCATCAGCAAACAGCACCTCGAAAGGGCACTCAGCCCTTGAAGGCTTTGCCTTAATTTTTTTCCTGGAAATCGAATAGCAGGAGGGCAACGGAGGAGGCGTGAAGCGCCAAGGCCATGACACACACCCCCTCCTACACCCCCCCCCAACCCCGCCCCGGGAGAAGAAAGCACTGCCTGCACTCTGCGGACGGGGATGGTGGCGGGTGGGAAGGCGGTGAGCTTTGGGGAGGGTGGTGGTGGTGGTGGTGGTGGGGGGTTGGTGTTCACGGCAGGAGGAACTTTGACCACATCAGGCCCCAGAGTTCTGAGAGCTGGGAACCAGCTCCGCTTGATCTGACGGACCTACGCGATCCCGAGGAGCAGGGGGAACCCTGACCGACGCCTCTTTGAAGATGACAGCAGGTAGCAGCCCGGGCTCCATTGTTTTGATTAATACTGAACTAAGTCAACAGCCCAGACCTTCACCACAAAGCTGGGAGTTTTAACCCTTTTAAAACAGTCTGCCAGTGCAGTATGGCTACTTCTTTTCTGGAGAGCCATATATGATATGCCACCTGGCAGAGTGACCCTGCTCTTCCTTCACTCTTTCTCCCTCAGTTTACACTGTCCACTGCACAGTGCTCAGTTGCAATGTCCTTTGCTGTCACACTATGTAAAGACCTCTCAAGTCTCAGCTGATTGTCATTAAACATGAACTATTTGGAAACTGTTTTTAAAGCCATTCATAAGTTTGTTAGCCCAACTGACAGGGAAGTGTTGGCATCAAAGTGCATCGTTGTGTCAGACTACATTGACACCACATTGTGGAACAGGCCATCTGCCTTCTTAAGACAAAAGTTTATTCTTTACAATATGCATTCTGTCATTTTGGTCATGGATTGTTAATGGTTTAAATGACTGTGAATATATTCTTGATGACATAGCAGTATTACTGGGGTTCCAGGGTTCTTGAATTGTGGTTGCATTCAGCTCTTCACTTTAAGTGTGCCTGCCATCTGGTGGTGATAGTTACACACTACAGGTGACAAAGAAATTCTCAAACCAACCACAGGATGTCCTCAGCCAAAAGGATCTCAGCACCGTGTCTCAGGTTTGGTGTGAAGGCCCAGGGCACTGCAAGTTCATTTTAATAACTTTTAAGAGAAGCACAGCTGTTAATGGCACAAATAAATTCAGCTGTCAAATAGAAAGGCACCATTCTGGTGATAAATGATGCATGAAAACCGCTGCTGTTGAATAATAGGTTGCAGTTCATAAAATGTGAGTCAGGCCTCAGCCTTATTTTTACGTGTATGAAGACCTATGCCTGTAACCACGGTTTTACAACTATATTTGAAAGCACCTGGGCCTAGAGGGAGAAACACCCTCTCAGTATGTTCTGTATAAAAAACATTTGGCAACAGATGTCAGTAGTTCCCAGTTCGCTGACACGGCATATCAGGCAAATGCATCTTCAGGTTTCCGCCTGTGCTGTTATCTGGAATGAGTTGCCTCGGTCCTCGAGTTTTCTCTCTCCGCTGCCAACTCACTGAGCACGTCCCCTCAGTCACTTTTCAAAAAAAAAAAAAAAAAGGTTTCCTGCGGATATGGGGAGATGTGATCTCTGCACACATCGCCGCTGAGAGGGAGAGAGAAAGAGAGAGAGAGAGAAAGAGAGAGAGAGAGAGGGAGCGAGGATGGACAACGGCCTGGCCTGCCTGTTTTCCCCTTGAGCGCACTCCCGCCGATTCAGGATTAAGCGAGCTTTCGGCGGACCCTGCCGATGGACGGAGGCGAGGCTTGGGCGCGGTCCCAGCTCCATAAATCAGAGCGGGGGCCTCTGCCTCTCCCAAACCGAATTGACCTGCTCGCTGCGCCTCGCTCGCGCCGGCTCTTCGGAGGAAAAATAAATCACGTCGGATCAGCCGCGTGTACCTGTCAGCTCCGCCAGGCCCATCGAGCGGAGCGCCTCTCCATATTTCTCTCTCTCTCTCTCTTTCTCTCTCCCCCTCATCAATTATTCAGCCCTCAAAGTTTTCTACCACTGCAACGGAGCAGGAGTGATTGTCCGTGAGCCAAGAGAAGGCGTGTTCTCTTCTCTCTGCTTCGCGGTCCCAACACAGAAACAGTGACATTTGAATTAGATGCTACGGCTTGAAGCCCCCCGTTATCCTTTTTAGTACGCCCTCAACATCGCACGCAATTCTGTGGTAAAGTTTTTGAAAATTAAATGAAATATAAAGAATCCTACCTTCTGAGGAAGTATGAAAGGAAAATAAAAAAGGTAAACCTAGCTTTCTTTAGGCTGCTACACCCATAAGATGAAGACACAGGAGGAGACAAGGCACCACTATCCACCAATAGTCATGACTCTCAGTTGTATTGTGAATGAGTTTATGTGAATACCAAAGCGGAGTATCACTCAAGCTTCTTACATGATAGATGTCAAAACTCTGGGTGTACAAAATGAGAGAACAAATGATTATCATTTTATTTGATCATTATTCTAAAGACCCTGTTGCGAAGTACTGCAACCCAAGAAACCATAACTTAACATGTTATACCAGACAATCCTGACTTCAGCTGGATTGGTGCCATTCAGGATGTCGGTGTAGTCATTTCATTATGAATGGCATATGAGGATATCATGAACCAGGAGTGGAGGACGAACTAAACCCTTGTTTTTTTGCAGGTATTCCCTAATGTTAATAAAACCACGTTTGGCGTTGAATACTAAATGGAATGGCAGAATTGAGACAAACAGACGCTGTCTAGTACATGCTGTTATCGGTGCATTCTGCCTTGTTAACATGACAAACAACCCACACAACACTGCAAGAGGAAGGCATTCAGCATGGACAATGCGAATTTCTCCGGAGCCTCAGCCTGTTGTTTGAAAAACTTGCCTCTTAAAAACAAATCCGTCAGCATAATTGCAGAGTCTTTAACTTATAATACATTTCGCACGCAAACTCCCATTCATTCCAAGTTCATCTGTTCTCGTCATTGTCGGCTGCATTGGAACAACTGCCATGCTACACTCAATCACTCTTTCCACAGACGGTGAATTTGCTTCAGCACGATGACTTTTCACACCGTCAAAAGACAAGCCAGGGGATAAAAGAGATTTAAACTGGTATTTGGTAAGCCCGGTGACAGCCTCTTCCTCCCTCGGTGACTCGTGGCTCCTCGGTGGGATGAGCAGTTTTCTCCCGCGGTTTGAGGCGATGCGCAGAGGGGGACTTTTATTTCTCACGCCTGCGCGGTCTGCCCTGTCGCCTAGTCCGAGGCGTCTGACGGATGACCGGCTGTGGATCACGGCGCCGCAGTCCGTACCGTTCTGCAGAGCCATCCATTGCGCCTGGCGTGATTGGTGTCCCGGGCCCTGCCCATTTCATCTTCCCGCATTACCACGCTGCCGCGGGGCCAGCTGAGTTCAGCTGTGGGAGGCTCGTGTTTGCTTCACAAACGAACGAGAAGGGAAGGGGACCACATGTAGAAGCGGGGGTGGGGGTCACGGCCGCCCGAAAGTGCGCGCTTTACCACCTGCTCTCGAAAGGCGTGTAAGAACAGTAAAAAAAAAAAAAAAACCCTGGTTAGCGTTTTCACTTACGCATTACCTCTCTGTGAAAACATCGGGGTCGACATGCAAAACAAGATAAAGACGGAGCTGAGGCCGAGAGAGCAGTCTTAATTAATTCCAGAGTGCGCAGAGAGAGGATGAAATAAGGACATTAATGAAGCGAGTAGCAGGAAGAAAAACGCTTGAGTCGCTCGCCTTCTTCTTCACCGCTCCACTAATGATAGATTACTAGAGGCACCATGAACGCGTTTATTGGATTTCTGTGGGGTTTTTTTCCCCCTGGCTGCCCTGCAGAACGCGTACAACTCTGTTCGGCGTCATAGCCAAAGCCGTGGTTTGCGTTGCGCTACTGTGCGTTTCCCGTCTTCTTTAATTACATTTTGATTTTAAAAAAAATCACCGCTACACGCAGTTAAGTGACAGAGGCATCAGCCTTGTGTGATGTCATATTGAGCCGAAGGAACAGGGTGCACACGACATATCCGTCCAAAGGGAAAAGGCCACACATGTCAAGAGGAGCCAGATTGATTTCTGTCCTGCGGAATTAATGAGGTCGCGGGTAACGTCTTAGTCGATGTACGGTGAATAATTGTTTCGTTCAGTTCTTGGGCGGACAATCGAGTGGTCCATCAAGCTGTATTTCAGATTCACGTCGCTCCTTTGCTCTAATGCCAGTCTTAGATCTCACGGGATACTTTGTTTGCTACGTGAAGCGCTCGTTTAAAAACAAACTGTAGGGGTGAAAATGAATATTTACAGATAACCTCAGTAGCATCTAGCGACTTAACTGAAATGCAGCAATTTCTCGCAAAAGTACAAAAATCAATTAAGATAATCAAGCAATCAGTTGGTAAATTGCGATACACAAGTTTTATTGAATTTGTATTATTTATTACCGTGGTGGCTTCATTTCTGAGAGGACAAGGCTGCACATGGCATGTGTTTTTGCAGATTTTGAGTTATTTTCATCTTCTTTCATTGCTTTTATACTACATCCTTCAGGGGGGTTTGTCAAAAGAGACCGTTGTGGATACACACCACACGATCAGGACTGCCTGTGTGTGGATTGAGGACACGTTCTCATCAGCTCTGTTAAGTACAATTATCTGTCCGCTAGATGGCAGCAGTTGACAAAGTATATCCTTGCTAATCACTTTGTGGTTCGTGATTTAAATACGTTTTAATTATTATAATATATTATATAATTAGCATTTCGTTCCACAGGGACGTGTTTGCTCATGTGTTCTTATGAACCTTTCCCTGCAGATCTCTTCCTGTCTTGTCATTTGATTAAAATTACAGGCTCCTCAAAGTACATTTACTGAATATCTTGAAGGTTTAGTTTAATCTTATGTCTTGTTCATGCATCAACAGACCCTTACAGAAAAAAAAAACATAAATCTAATAACATGGATGGCTAGCTTCCTTGCCTTCACTTCATGCTTTAATGAGCATGCATGAGCGGAAATCACACATCTAAAGGTCATGGATTAAAACCAGCTCCAATCCGCCACAATCAACGCTGGCAGATCAATAAGTGTGCAGATCCTGTGGAAAATTTCCCCCTGCTAATCCCTGTGGCCTGGATGGCATGAATTCTGGGGACATGGCTGCCGTTGGGGACATGCCTCCTAGATTAAAGCCTGCTACAGCCTGCCTCCTCTGTGGCCTGTGGAAGGATTGGGGAGGAGGTGGACACCAGCAGCATACAGTCACTACATTTACACACAATGCATACACTATAGAGTTTACAGTCTGTAAATTTCCTTTGCAGCCACTGCATCTACACCACAGTCTATACCATTGCAATCACTGCAACTACACCACAGTCTATACCATTGCAATCACTGCAACTACACCACAGTCTATACCATTGCAGTCACTTTATTCACACCACAGTCTATACATGAACATAGCAGTCACTGCATTTAACAAAGTCAACACATGAACTGCAGTCATTTGCGTCATTTGCACTGCATTCACTGTATGCACACTGCATTTGCTAAATTTACACTGTGGTCATTACACTTATGCTGCATATCCTACATTTACGCTGCTGCAGCTATACTCACATAGCAGTCACCAAACTAAAACTGCTCTTAGATTCGCGCAGCAGTCTTCCGGCATTGCAGTCACTTTATTTTAAGAGTATTCACGTTCACATTATAGTCACTGGTTGGCTGCCACATTCTCGGTGCAATGCATACATTACGTTGATGCAAGTCTACACTCATGCCGCAGCCAGTCCATGCATTTATACATTTGCATACACATTTGCATTTGCATTTTGACTGCATTTACGCCAGCGATCCATTTCACTGAGCAGCTTCCACATACACACTGCGGTCACCACTTTTTTCACCACAAGCGCTGCGCCCACGCTGTGGCCACCGTGTCCACGGTGTGGCTTCCATATTCACACTGCGGTCTCTACATTCAGCAAACTGCAGTCTGCACAGTTCACCGCAGAAACCAACATAAAGATCCTACAAAAAAAAGGACAACAGCTCTAAGAGCAATCAATCATCATCATCAACGCCTGAGAACTGAAAGCGAGGGTAAGTTTGTCTCCCTTCCACAGAGCCCATTTGGATGCATTGTGCCCTGGGGAGAGAAGGTATTGGTCTAGTATTGCACAGACCCAGTAGTGCTCTCTAGGGCCCCCTCACTCCCTCTGTCCCTGTCTGTGCCAGGTTGTTCTTCACTCCGCAGCTCAAACACTGTCTAAATTGTGATGGATTCCCACAATGACTTACAATTGTTATTGATGCCTCACGTACAGCGCTGGAAATAACCCACAGAAAAGCCCTGTAATTCAAAGAATCTTTGCCTATGCTTTGCAGAATTGTACTTTTTGATGTTCTCTTTACACTTGAGTGTGTTCCTATCTGCTGCTATTTATATCTGTTTTATGTATTTATATCACATACAGTAGCTATATGAAAGTGGTGCTCTCATCAGCTAGGTTTTCCTGTACTTGTATGAATGTTATGTTTGTTTTATGTCATTCCATATTGAGAAACACATCCATCTCTTCTACACTTCTCCGGAATTATCAATACTTATATTTATATCAAAAACACGGTTGTGTGCATAATAGCAGGGTGCCACTGTCTGAAGTGTTGAACGCGCATACCATTCTCACGTATGTACTGTATGACTTGGAAACGGATGGTAACGTGGTGTCACTTGGTTGAATTCAGCGCATCATTTGATTTATGAAGCTATGATGACCTAACAGACAGCTTGGCTTTCAGTTGACTTGGTCAAAAACTGCTGGACACATGGTTTGCCATTCTGACTTGATATGACTGGCATTACCATTTCGTTACTATTGTCTTTTTCTTCGTTCATGGCTGTCAAAATACCTTAATGGACCCAGTAGTGAATTACAGTTTGCAAGTCAATCTGCCCTTGGTGTTGTGAACGCAACAGATCATTGTTCTTCAGTTCCACACATCAAGCCAAATGGGGACACAGACAGAGCAGTCGTGGCACGACTTGGGCAAAGTTCTTCCTCTTCTGCCTTCAAAAGTTAAAAGCATTACCCAGAATGTAGATACAAGATATTGCCTCTGGATGGAGGAAAAAAAACTGAAGAAGGATCTACTTCAAGCACCTAAGGGCAATGTTTACTTTAAATCCAAAGATGAAATCAATTGTAAAATCACATACCGAACATATATTTTTTTTTATTTGTATCTCTATCTCTTTCTCTCTCTCTCTCCCTCGCTCTCTGCCTCTCTCTCTCTCTTTCTCTCTCTTCATCTTGCCATTTTTTTTTGGGAGGCAAGAGAAGATTATTGATTTATCTCTTTCCTGCACACACAGTTTTCCCTCTCACACAGAACAGGGCCACACTGTACCTGCCTTGTGTCAGCTGAGTGCTGACAGAGAGGAGTGCAGGCAGGAGGGGAGAGGGAAGGCACACTCTGTACTCCCACACGGACAAAACGAAGCTAATCTTATCGGAAGAGGCGTGTGCGCATATCCCTGTCTGTCTTGACCCCCTTCAGAAGAGCAGCCTTTCCTGTGCCGTGCTTGTCTTTGAGGTCGCATAACACTGCAATTTCAGGTCGTTCGGCTAAAATGGAGGAGGAGAAATTTTCATGGAAACAAGGGAGAGTGGTGACTGACTCCGTCGTGGACGGGTCCCCTCTCCTGTCTCGAGGCGAAGGGAAGAGCTTCAGATCATCCACCATGTTGCTTCTCCCTGCCTGCCATGGTCTAATTTAACGGCAGGGTCTGCGAGGAGGACGTCTCTTGTGCGCCTCCAACCCCCGTAAGATGGCGCGGCATAAGCGGAAATGGAAAATTTGTCATCCTGTGTGATAAATCATAATCGAATGCAAAACATCGCCCCTCTGATTTGGCCTGAAATTAAACTTTGTGTATTGCAATAAATTCTATATTATCCATTTGGAGAGACAAGTAAATATGTAAAATCCAGCAATATCATGAAGGAATCTTATTGCAAACCAACCGCCCCCCCCCCCCCCCCCCAATCCCCTCCTATAATATTGTTTGACGATCCCCTTTGATTTAATTCAAGCTGGAACAGATGTGGAGTTTTATGATATGATTGGAGGAGAGGAGGCTGAGTTGAATTCCTCCCTGGTGGCCGATTCATATACCATACAGGCTGGAATGGATAGTTTTGATGAGTTAAACTTTGGTTACATAAGGCCAACTATTTCCGAGTACTGTCGTGGTAAATTATATAGCTAAGGAGGGGTGGGGTTGTTTAACTTTTGAGCAATCTCCAGAGCCATTTGTTGCAGTGCGGCTGGCCTGCTAGTGTTTGCTGGCAAGCTGCGGGTTCGCGGCAGCCGCTGATTGACTGCCGTGATGCTTTTTGGCACACAGGGGAAATCTGCTGGAGATGTCCGCACTTCAGCGACGGGGGCCCCGTTCTGCTCCCGGTGAGAAGATTGCTCTCATATATTATTGAGCATCTCAGCTGCCTGCGCGTCTCACGGCTCCAGGTTACGTGGACCGGGGGCGGGGGGGGAGAGGCGCCCGTTGCGGCTGTAATGCTCCCGCCAGGGTGTGTTTAAATTTGCCGCGGCCGCGACCCCCTCAATCACTGCTCCGCATTAATAAGCGCCTCTGGCAGGACATCGGGATCCATTTGTCTTTCGAACAATGCATAAATATTTCAACAGCTGTAACAACCTCTAATGGCAGAGCTAAAGACTCTGCACCCCCCCCCCCCCCCAACCCCACACACACACACACACTTGCTCCAGCTGTGCTCAGCAGATTGTAGAGACAGAATGCACTTTTTTAACCAACTGGTCATCCCCTCACCTGTTTTTTTTTCCCTATATCCACCTCTAATACACGCGCTACACATTAAAACCACCCCTGCAACAGCAGAAAAATGCAACATGCTGTATAACTCAAGGTAATGCCCAAATCACCTGAGTCAATGTGCAGACAAGTTGTAACCTCATGTAACCCCCATGGAGTGGTAAAGAGACACTCAAGATACAATTTACTGTTCCTGTCAGGTTTGCATTAATAAGGCCTTAATTGTGCAGCCTCTCTCCGTGACCCCTCTAAACAACCTCAGTGACGTCAACACCATACCTTCCTGGGGGTCTGCGTTTACAACATGGCCATCCTTGAAAGTCAAAGCAGATCTGCAGGTTTGCCTCATGCTTTGCTTCAAGTTTGAGTAAGAGCAATTTTGCAACAGTGCAGCATAGTGGTTAAGGTTCTGAATATACATTACATTATTGTCATTGAGCAGACACTTTTATCCAGAGCAACTTACATGGGTTTTACATGTTATCTATTTATACCACTGGACATTTGGTGAGGCAATTCTGGGTTAAGTACTTTGCCCAAGGGTACAACAACAGCTCCCCAGTGGGGAATCGAACCACCAACCTTTCTGGTAGGAGCCCTGCTCTTTACCACTATGCTATAGTGCCAAATATGTTTCTAGAAAGTTTCAGGTTGAAGTCCTTGAAGGGGCGTAGCAGTTGAACCCTTGAGCAAGGTATTTAAGCTGAACTGCTGCAGTAAATTCACAGCATGAGGAACAGATAATATGTGGCAATAAAACCTGTATGTAAATGTAAATTGCCTTGGATGAAGGTACAGTATGTGCCAAGCAAATGAATAATAGAAGCTGGACTCAGGAAACTGCATGCTGTGTGCTATGAATTGGATGGAATTATCTACACAGGGCTAGAAAACAATGTTGTAGTCTACCCTGTCAACTACTGTGATGTACTCGTGAACTCTTTTTTTTTTTTCAAAAGCATGAAAAGATAGATCCCAGTGTCATGGATAAAAGCATTTATAGGGAATTGTCGCAGAGCTTCTCTAAGTCTTTCTTGAAAACTAGTGCACAATAACCTCAGTGTTTCTGTGTGTGTGTGTGTGTGTGTGTGTGTGTGTGTGTGCACGCGCGCATGCGAGTGCCTTTTCTTCAGGCCCAACAAAGAACAGAGCACCATGACAATGCTGTTGTGGAAGAGACAACCACGCACATCCTTCCTGCTGAAGTTCCAACTAAACATCATTACATCCAAATCCATGCATTAAAAAGCATCCAAAATATTACTTAAATTAGCAGCTTATCTAGCTGTGTAATCAGCAAGGTGTCTGCAGGCTGTAGGACAATCAAAGCATATTGAGAGAGAATGACACAAATTTCACAACCTGACACAAAGGAAATGCAAGTTGAGGCAATAGGCTCCCGGTGATTCGCATTATCTGTGTTGATTTGTTTTTTGAGAGTGTGTGTGTGTGTGTGTGTTTATTATTTGCAGTAATGGCTTCTAGTAATTTGATGATCACACCTGGCAGACTCATGGCAATAAGAAATGTGTGTGACAGGATTGCTTAATTTTGTCAGCTAGCAGGAGCGCTCCCCGCAGCCCTGAATGTATTGACTGGTGGAATTCGGCTCACGTACTTACCACCAGCTTCTGCTGATCGCAGAGATGACAGTCGCCTACAAGATGATTCTTAACACTCCGTGTTTGAAAGTTGAAAACAAAGCAACAGCATATTACAAAGGAAGAGGGAGGGTAGTGGGGGAAAAGGTCAGGCTTTACAAATTTCAAAAATGCAGGACACAAGCAAATTATTCCTGTGGTCCATGGTAGCTTGTTTGTGGACAAACTTAAAGCACACAATTGTCTCTGCTGACACTGTACCAGAGTGACATGCCTTTGCATGTCATTAAGGCTCCACTCCCGCAGAAGAGGTCAGCCGAAGATTGCATGACTCAGACAAGCTCGTATTTGAAGTGAATGTAAGTATCAGCAAACTGCTGGATTGTTGGTGTGTCATACTGTCTGCTGGATAAGGTTCCTCATATCTTAATCTGAGGCATTTATTTTTATCCTGTGTTTATTTCACCCTCATAAGTTATGACTGCACTAGGAAGTTTTTTTAAACAAAGCATACGTTTTCTTTTGAATGAATCTTGAAGCAGTAATCTACGAAGCAGATGTGACTAGTAATGATTGCAATAATGAGAGGGTCTTAATCCATCACACTGCCTCGGGCTGAATTTGTAAAAACGGAGGCTTTTGTCTGTTGGTGACTCATTTTTGATGAACAGAGCTTGTGGGCTGACATATTTTGACATTACTTCTCTACCTGTCAAAGAGAAGAATGATCTACGCTGAGAACACATTCCCCCCTAGCATGGCATCCTCATCTATCACACACTTATGGATACTATTCGCATTATAACAGATCCCTGTTCTGCTAACTTTTGCATCCATCAATGACAGTGATATTTTCTTTACTCGCACGTCCTGGGGGCATTGTCCTCCTACAATCTTGTTTTTTTTATTGGCTGAGAATCACCAATGGCCAAAACTGTGCTTTTTGTATGTCACACTTTATAAATGTGCAAATACAGTTATGAAAACCACTCTCCAGAGAGAAGGCTTGACTGGGTGTGGAAGCCTTTCGCTGGAAAGCCTTTGTTTCACATCTCAAACATAAGGACTGACAGCCTGCTGGGCCTTACATGTTCCACTCAGCTGCCAGGGCATTTATACTTTCATTATATACATTCAACACATTTCTAGTACCTCCTTTATTAAAAGTATTATTGATTCACTGTGATTTTTTAAAACATCCATTTTAAACACCAGCTGCCAGAGACAATAAGCTCTTGATCGGGCATTAGCAATATGTAAGCATGTAGGAGAGTATGATATCAGTGTTGAAATCATGTGAAATCAGAGGGACGAGGCCACCAGATGTATTTAAAAGGTAAACCATTATGGAATTAGAGAACATGAAATGCTGGGGCATCACAGATATTTTAATCTCTTTTTTTACATTATATTTACATTATTGTCCTTTAGCAGATGCTCTTATCCAGAGCAACTTACATAGGTTACAATTCTACATGTTATCTATGTTATACAGCTGGATATTTACTGAGGAAATTCTGGGCTAAGTACTTTGCCCAAGGGTTCACAGTAATGCTCCAGAATTGAATTTATTCAGCAACCTTTCGGTTACGAGCCCTGCGTCTTACAACTACACCACACTGCTGCTGTCAGATCACCACACTTATGTCATAAATAAACAATTGTTGTGTCACAACAGTGTGCATACAGAGAGGTTGTAACTCGTTGCTGGCATTCCTCATTTCTTCCATAATGGAGTGAATCTGTGTGTGTCTTGTGAAATCAGACCGGAGGATGACGTGCAAGTTAAAAAACATAAATCCATTTGTAATCTACACCGCGCTTTAATGCAGTCCCTGAAAAAGATAACGGAAGTTGACCAGGGTCAACGGATGAACCAATCTTTGTGTGACACCGTGCCTCAAATCCCATATAATCCCCCATTACGTACCACCCAGATGGAGCCTTGTATCTCCTTTAAAGGGGGGAAACAAGTCGTCACATTGCTGAGACATCTCTGTGCATTTTGATCGGAATATTGAACAAACCATTTGTGCTACACAGACGCCGGAGCTTGTAAAGAAGTCAGAAATCAGGAAGCCAGAAAGTTTATTTACCCCTTTGCAGCCACTAATCCTGTTGAGATGACCCAGCAGGGCCTCGCAGAGAAAGCAAATTATTCACACGCTAACTAAATATTCAAATGAATTTCTTTCCATTGCAACCCACAGCAATGCAGACACCAATTATATGTGTTTATAATACAAATGCTCTCGGCAAAAGATGTGCGAAGTTTCCTTGTTATTACGAGTTCCACGCCACCAGCTCCCTATTTGCTCATAAATGCCTTGCACCTGCAGTGGGTTTTTTTGTTTTTGCCCCAAGTTAGAATGCAGCATCTTGCTCTGTTTTGTTTTCTCTAAATCACACTACGCCTTCATTTTAATGAACACATCCTTTCTTTAGGCCACCGGTACAAGAAGGCAGATTAGCTCATGTAAATAAAATAAACTAAATTAAGCCAAATTGTCTTTACTCTTATACCGTCCTGCCCCATGCACAAAGATTCTTTAAAGTCATCCCGCAAAAACATCAGCTGTTCGCAGTCAAACAGGTAGTCAAACAACTAGTCAGCACTACCAAAATAGATTGGTTTTGGGAGCAAAAGGTGAGCTGTCATTTGGTTATTTGTTACGCTTCATTCTTTACAGCACCCGATGAAACAGGATGTGTGCTTATTTCATTTGTGTTTCTAAAAACATACACACGCATACACAAGCACATCGGCAGATCCCCGTCTCAGCCGTGCAGCACCATTTACTTACCAACCAAATATATCTTGTACATAAACAGCTGCTTTATGTGCATGTCCTCAGTGGAGGGATGGTGCTCATCCAGAGACAGGGCATTAAAAACACGCAGCTCTTGTCAGAGATGGAGGTGAGTTACGAGGCGTCGGCCCTTGCCAAGCACAAAATGCGGCCATCACCGCACAACTTTCCTCATACATTAAATGCGAGGTCCTGCGCAAGGCCAGGCATTTATCACACGGCAAGAATGAAATCTACTTGTCCAACTGTAATGTGGTACTCTTCTGATATTCACAGGAAGGGTGGGAAGGACAAAAAAATCCCCTCAAAAGCATCTGTGCTTGGCTAGGTCACAGGGTCTGATAACCACTGGATTTGAATGATGTGTTGTACAGGTGTAGCCCCTAGATAGAGCGCCTCTCTGTGAAAAATCTGTACCGCTGGACCATCTCTGTTTGTGCCCAGTGGCTAATCAGATTGACAGATCGTACCAGTTTTATAGCTTGCAACACAACTGGGCATTGAACCCATAACCTTCCAGGGTCGGGACATATGCTCAAACCCCAAGGCCACTGAACTCATTTCGCTGCTGTAATTAATGTCTGCGAATGGCATAAGACCTGCAGGAAAAAAAAAAAGTACTACAGGCTGTGCAGGAGACCTGGCGGTCAAAAGTGCTGATACAGGGAAGTGCAAAAACATGGTTCATCTGGTGTTGCCGACCCACTATAGATTCTGTCTGATGTTTACAGTTCATGATAAGATGTCCTTGTTTGATGGTGAACATATATATGTCTGTGTGTGTAATTTCCCCCTGCAATCCAAACTTGCGGCAAGGTTGCTGGAAGGTTGTCAAAGATTGACTTGCTGTGGTGAGCCAGACAGCTTGGAGCAAGTATAGAGCAGCATATCTCAGTAACCCTACAGCCACAACACAGCAGACCCCTGTAAAAAACCTTATCGCAGGGCTCCAGCGTGGAAGTGTTGCCTGGTGTTGCTGGTGGCAACTTACCCTTGATTTTGTCTCTGAAGTCTGGTAGGTTGTTGAGCATGGCCGCAGACTGCAGTACTCTGATGCCGCAAAGCGCAGTTCTTATTCGCGGGATGAGAATGATACATTTGTTTGTTCTCTTTCCTGTGCACGTTCGAAGCGACCCATCGTCGGTATATAATTCTGTAGTCAGTTGTGGGTGCCGAAGAGAAGTGGTTTTAAGCATGATGATTGCGAAATCACGAGAAATAAGTGTGGGCTGCTGCACATATGCACAAACGCCCATTTCATGCACTTTATTTACGCGGGGTGCTGCCAATGATCGGTATCTCCCAAAAAGCAATGCTACAAGACCTCCGCAGAGTTCATTCCATCTGTAAATTGCCGCAGTACTGGCTGTTGCGCATATCAGCTCTAATTATAGTCTGTGCACAGACTGGTAGATCATCGATGACCCGTTACTGATAAACCGATGTATGTTATTTCATACATCGGACGGATATCATGATCCAAACAGAGCTGAACCCTCTGGGATGTGTCCAAATACCCCGTGAAATATGTTCAACGTGATAAATCAAGTAATGTTGAATGAGAAATTATGTCGCTCGCCGACTAGATGGAAACCGTGCCACTGTTTGCGCGTTGCACTAGTTTCTATAACTGTCTGCAACAGAATATATGCGAATGTGTTTAACGTTTCTTTAAAAAGACAAAAGAGTAAAGATTTTCCCCGTTTCAGTCCTCGCTTACTCGTACATTATCCCTGTCAAATGGCACAGTTCTGCTGCTCTGGGGTATGTAACTCGTCCAAAGACAACTTCTTTTTTTTTTTTCCACAGTGTTTGCGTTCAATGGGAACAACGAGACGTACGGTCCGCGGCGCTCCCTCCCCGCTGCGTTCAGCACCACGGCTCGGGCTTTGATAAATACAATGCCATTCCTCTATTTCACACACGGCTGTTCTCAATATCTCATCTTAAGGCTTTTTCTGTGTGTTCCGCGCACACGGCTGTGGGCTGTTTCTGAGGGTATCTGAGGGTAGCTACATTTTCTTTTAAAAGCTGCGAATCATAGCCTTTATGAGCGGTCATTGCGCCAGGTATAAGTACGACAGGTGCGAGCGATTCTGCCGGCCTAACACTCCCATTCAGCGGCTGGCAATCCAACCACTGCACAAAAAACAGAGCTGTACCCGTACTCCTTCTTCTCGTCAGATTTGTCAGACTACAGCGCCCTGCGTCTAAAGCAAATGCAGAAAGGAATTGCAATGCACTGATTAAACGTATCTGATGAAACTGTCTGCAAGGAGAGTTCAGTTCACATATCTGTGTTCACAGTAGAACACCGCCTATTGCCAAAAAAAATGCTGCTTGTGAACGCTTTACTGTCGGTGACCGCTAGGCGGCACTGGCGCTCCATTCGACAGCTCTGTGCTCCAGCTATCTGATCTTGTGTTAAATCAACAATTGCGTTTCTGCGTCAGTCGCTGCGCTTTGTCTTACCTGCCGCGTCACAAAATTTAAATCTCACTTGAGCGTTGCACAGTGGTAACAAAAATCACTGTGCACCACAATCTGTTTGAAGAAAGAAATATGAGGAACAACTTCACATGTATTTTCTGTATTTTACTGTACTGTTTTTATTTACTTTCGGTTGATGATGGAGCCAAATATATTTACTTGTCTAACCCTGAAGACAAATCAGTCACATTCGAATCACTTTTTCTTTGAAGAGATGACACTGGGCTGCCTTTGTAATCCCATACTATAGGCCTCCAGCAGTAAAGACAACCAAAATGATGTAGATATGTCATAGTAGCATTTCTTTAAGGCTGTATTATTTGGGTGTATGTGACTATGATTGTTCAAAGAAAAACTGTAATTTTGATGTACCGTAATTTAGATTCTTATAAAAGATACATAAATACTGGTGTGCTTCGTTTGTTAAGCGCCCCCTGTGGATTTCAAACTGTAAACCCGTCTGAAATTGAAACTGCTAGGAACTCTGAGCAGGTTGGATTACAGAAAAAAAATAAGCATTCAATGAAACGCTGGAGACTGAAAGTTCAACTAAAAAAAATAATGTTTTGTAGCTGAACTTTTAAGATGCAAAATAGTTGCCAATATTTAATTTTCAGATGAGTTCAGTTATACATGCAAATCGATATAATTTTAGACAAATACCAGATTACCAATGATCAGATTCCATATATGGATATTCCATATGGATTCCATATACATATAGGTTTTTTTTTTTTTTTTTTTTTTTTCATAAAAGACAATCACCAGTCAACCGCCAGGAAGAGAGCTGTCAAACTTGTTCTGTTTGAAGGGGCTTCAGGAGCTGTATATGGGCCATGTAATATGTGATTACAGTGTGAACAGCTACAGCTCTCTGGAACCGTCTTAATTTCTTACTCGTTTTCCTGTCTTTCTGTCCTTTCTCTCTGCCTTTTTGCCTCACTTTGTCGTTTCCCTGTTCCTTTGTTCAACGTAGACGATGAGAACGCAGAAAGCACTCAATCGCATGATGTTCCGCCAGCCTCGTGTGTTTAATAATACGTTGACAGCTCCTAAATCCCAGAGCTCGCTCACGGGACGCTCTCCAGATCGCTAGACTGACAGATGAGTTCAGTGCTTTTGGGCTTACCACGCAAGCTTCTCGCTGCAGATTCGGGCAAAACATCACCCTGGGCTGCACACTCGGAATTGACAAAAGTTGAGCCGAAGTTGCAGAATTCGAGCGGATGAGCCGTTTTTGATGTTAGCAGGTGGCGTTTAAATGATCGATATGCCGGTAGCGTCAAGCTTTCGAACAAGAACTTTTACGGGTGACGTGAGTAATGAAGAAAATTGAAGCAGCGAAACGTATATATCTTTAAATCGTGCGATTTGTGATTTAGGTACGATCAATAGGTGATTAAGGCATAGATGCTGCGAACGGGACGCCTCTGAACAGTGGTGGCAGGTGCTCCGTCATAAGGAAACTACAAAAGTGGAGCGAGCACTTGGTGCCGCTTTATAGAGCGCCGCAGTGACCGAGGAACAAAGACTGAGATGTGCCGTAGAGGATTTTGTGCCCTAGTTGTTTAAAACTCGCAAAAAATCGTTACAATCAGGAACTTACATGGAATAAATTCAAAGCCATTTCGGCTGTCAAAATGACATTTCACTCACACTTCTGGCGGATTTCTCAGATATTCCTGGTGGTGATTTTCACGACAGTCACGCAAGGTAAGTTGTACAATTTTAAATGAATAATAAAACATCCAGAAAGCACGCGCGATTCACGTAACGATTTTCGAATAGGTCATATTACCGTACCAAGTATTTCTTTTACAAACCCTATAAGATTAAGAATGACAAATTACATAGGAGAGCAGCAAGACTTGAAGTTATTAAACTAAATGGGATATGGTTTTAGGTATTTTAAGGATCTGCAAGGATAGTTACAAGGAGTTACAAGGACTGTTCCAAAATCGCTTCGTTAATCTCGTGCCTTAACTCCCCTTTTATCGCGTAGACATTTTGGTAACATCACGGCCAGGTTTTCGTGGTTGTAAATTAGCAAATAACAAACTCCAATTTGAATTTTATGAATTGGACAATTTCTCACTTGCGATGTTTAGATCAAAGTAAGTTTCAATTGTTACAGCTGTCTTGTCGATAAAAAAAGTTAATATGTGAAATTCCCAAACCACTTAGATATTAAATTTGTGACTTTGATTTACTTCACTTGATGAATGGGCCATCTGCTTCTGGCTGGCAAAGAAGTTTGCAAGTCGGGTAGTGCTCACTTATTTAATTGAATCCATTTAATAAAGATCACTTTGTGGCTTCCGTATCGTATGTTTAGCTTATGAGGTGTCTTCGTGGCACTATGTTTGTATTACTGTTTATGTTTTCTCTAGCCAGCGACAAATTCAGCCACATCATAAGAACCTGAATAAAATAATAATACTTTCCTCAAGTCTAATTTTGTGTGATGGCCTCAGATCCCTCAGAGCAAATTCCGAACAAGGTGAAGATGAACTTGAAGTGACAGTTTTCTGGGAGGCAGTTGTGCAGGTCAAAAATTGTATTCATGCGTCATTCAAACACGATTTTAGTTCTTCTTCACAGATCGAGACTGGGCTCAAAGGCAGCCTACAAACTTTATTTCATCCTGCTGAGTGGCTTAAATTTTGCCTGAACTGTACAGCAAAAATCACATTTGGCCTGGAAGTCAGTTCACTTGTTTACACAATTAGAGCTCTTTTCGGGCATAAAGCAGTCGAGTTTTGGTTTAATTTCAGCATCGTTGTGTTCACTCTACTAATGCAGTACGAAAATCTCCATGGTGATTTGCCTGGTCCTAGATATAAGAAAACACCAACTGTAAGTTCAGTATAGATGGGGTCAGTGGTCAGTCAGTCCCTGAACTTGACAGTTCTTAGTGTATTGTTCTTAGCTGGAGAGGGCCTTCTGCTATGTGCTATATATCGATATGTCTGCTCTTTATCATCGAAAAAAGGAAAAAGAAACAAATTGGGGAAGCGTTAGTTTAAACGTACAGTAGCTTGCCTGCTTCATTCTCCCCATAAGCAATATGCCAGTGGGGTCCCAAGCAGCATGGATATTCTAATGAATTTATTTATTGATTTGCAATTGCAATTGCATTTTTTTCTGGATGATCGCACTCTGTGAGGATTGATTGAAATATTTATCTGGTAATTTCTTCCACATATAGAAGTGAGTCATAACATCTTCCCTCGCAGTCTGACTGCCTGCCTGCCATCCCTGCCTTTTATGATTCAACTCCAGCAATTTTTTCCAAAATCATGTTTTGCCAGTTTTCTCATTCTAATTTACCTGACCAAATGGAACACCTTTACTTACAAAATATGCTCTGCTACACAGCAGTGTCTCAAGATGTTCTAGTCAAGCACTGAACATGTCAGGATGGCATAGAATTACAATTCAGTTTCTCAACAGACACTCCTATCCAGAGTGACTTACATAGGCTACATTTTTAACATGTTATCTACTTATACAGCTGGATAGCAACCATTTACCCAAATCATTTAACCCAGTTATGGGTTAAGCACCTTGCCCAAGGGTACAACAGGAATGCCTAAGTGGGGAACTGACCCAGCAACCTTCAGATTACAAGCTTTGCTCCTTACCACTTCACCTCACTTCCAAGGCCTGTGACCTTTCTGACATCATGTCCTCTCCACACTCTTTTTGATTGTGACAAACAAAACTACTACAGTTGCAGACCCTCCCTGGCTCAAATGAACCAAAAGAGGTTTTAATTAAGAATTCTAACAACACCATTGAAATTTAATGAATATTTTGACGCAATAAAGATATTTATTTAAAAGCTTTTAACTGCCTCACAGAGAGCTATTTCCAGACTATGGGCCCTTCCTGAATTATAATAAACTGACTGGATAAAAAGATAATAAAAAGAAAGAAATCCAGATAAAACAGATTTTAAAAAGCAGCTTTAAGGGTCTCATTGGGTATAGCAATCCCTAGCAATCCTCGTGAATGCCTGAATACTCTCTCTCTCACTCTCTCTCTCTTTCTCGCTCTTACACACACACATACACATACAAACACACTCTGCGTTTCTTTCTAGTTACCCTATCTCTCTTCTCCATAAAGAGTCCCATCGTCTTCTCATTCTCTGTTTCACACACTCTATCACCCCTCTCTCTGTCTTTCTCTCCCTTTCACACACATATGCTCACACACAACCACACACTCCCTCTCCACCTAGTTCCCCCATCTCTGGGCTCCATAAAAAGTCCCATCGTCCCCTCATTCTCTATGTCACACAGTCTATCCCTCTCTCTCTCTCGCTCTGTCTGAACCTCTGCCTATCTTGCACTGCTTGCATTTGAACAGCAAATAATTGGATTCTTTGTCACTTTGTCATTATGACTTGTATTATGTGCCAAAAATAGATATTTAACATACAAAAGCAGTCATATGCTCAGCAGGCCATCCGTATTCTCTGTGTACTGAATCTCCATGCTGTGCTCTGATGAAAAAGCTTCTTTTTTTTTTTTTTTTTGCCGTGGCATAGTCAAAACGGAGTGACTGCAAACACATGAGGTCTTCTGCCAAGTTAAGCCATTTGAGCAAAACCATAGGAACATGACATGTCCTCTACTGCCCCTGTTAAAACCAGGATTAAAATGTATCTCCTCTGGTAAACACTGACCCTTGCAGACAACAAATGTAGATGGTTTGTAATTGAGGTGGTGTGGGAAGCATTTTGTAGCTTTTCCCCGACAATGTGCAATTACATCACCTACAAGCTGTTCTGTGCATGTAGTGTCACAGTAATGGACCACACACTACACGTCATTCACTAGCCGCTCAAATTTACATTGATACAGGATGTACATTCAACTGGGAAAATGCTAGAATTTGTATAGTAGTGACTGTCATTGATATACATTTATGAGGGGATGTCTTTAGGTTAGAGGAGCACTTTAGGTTAAGCATCTAGCTCAAGGGTGCAACAGCACTGCCTTACCTGAATTGAACCTGCTTCAACTTTGGGTTACAAGCCTACCTCCTTAAGCGCTATGCCACAAGTCTTCCCTGTCAGAAATGTCAGAGAGAGTCCATCCTTTAGGGAATGGGATTAGAAGGGGTCACTGTGAAGAGCATCGGCAAGGTAAACTGAGCCTAGGAATGAACCATGCTGCTTGGTCTTAGTAGCAATGCAGGGACCCTGTCAAGTGAATGTTGTCATTGCGAACTCCTGGTGCATCCTGGGAATGTGTGGCTTCCCTGTTGACAATACTGATATTGTCACTGTAAGAGTAATGGAGTATGGATTAAGGGGTGACTTTAACTAGGTTGAATACCTTATTACAGTGGAAGGGGTGTTGAAGAGCTTTCCTTGGCTTCTGTGTGCACAGGTTTCTGGGATGCACCGCATATGCACCTGTGCGGCATATAATTCAGAAGATAACCATTGCTAGCAAAGACCATAGCATCCAGCTGTGAGAGAGGTGGCTGTGACATTAATTCTGATTCTGTGAAATTTTTCAGATTGTCTTAAATGGAGGCACTTTGACCTGAATCTTAAAAAAAAAAAATGAAAATGTGTTGGCGTGAAGGTGTGACAAAGATGTGTGACAAATGTATGGTAAATGAAAGGTCACAGGTCAAAGATTTGATTAAGAACACCAATCAACGCCCATTTTCTCAAGCCAAACAATTAACAAGTTGAACGAAACCAGTGAGAGGCAGAGAGAAAGAGAGAGAGACACACAGAGAGAGGGAAAGAGATGCCTCTACCAGTGTCCTTGGGTAACAGCTGTAAAGCAAGTGCAAAAAAAAACAAAAAAACAATGAACTATATTTTGTGTTTGTAGTACTGGGGTTGAAGCAACCTCAGCATTTAAGGCTGAACATATTCATTTATCTCTGTCTCACTGCTGGCCTTAATCATTAACCTACTTTACTCCTTAATGTTCCTTATGATACATCACAGACTCCACACTTGGCAGGATTTGTTTATAATACTCACGGTTTATGAGTTTGTAAGTCAGTAAAATGCAGATAAGTAACATCAATGAGATTAATATAGAGGAATAAGAGGGTGAAACCTATGCTCACTCATCTGTTTGTGTTGAAATAAGTTAAGCAGCATTTATCCTCTTCTTTAAGAGAGGGAGCTACCCATTTCTGTCAGCAGGGCGCAAGAAACCATTCTTAAGCAGAAAACACAAATGTGTCCTGTTTTCTTTCATGAACACTATGGACACTATGGGATGTTTCTGGTTCAAAAGTCATCTGTGAGGCTGGTTTTCAGATGATTGTTCTGTGAGTATCTATGCATGGCCTGTCATGGTCTATAACGTTTCTTTTGCCTTTGATGTAAATTTGGTTTCACAGCTTTCTGGGACTCCAGCAAAAACTGTCAGAGTTCTGTAGTTTTGACTTGTGCTGGCAGAGCATGCCTTTATGAATCCCGTGGGTAGAGCTACTATGTGATGTCAATCACACGCTCATATGAACCAATCAAAAGAGTTTGCTCTCTGCAGCAAAAGAGCTATGATTGGAATAACCCTCTTAAAGCTGATTTAAAGTCATTCCTATCTGTGAGAGATATCACAAATGATTAAATAACTAGTCTCTATGATTATGGGATTTGAGGACATCTCATAACTACAGCAGTGTCCAGTGCTTCCTCTTAAAGCCCTATATCTGTTGTCTTAGAGTTTGGGGTTTGGAATACACAGCCAAGAGAGGCATGTTCAATTATGAATGGGTCCACAGCTATTTAGAGGGGGGTGCATTTATTTTTGTGATGGAATACAGAGCAATCTTTTAGATCAGTGTATGGGTGCAGTGGATTTTCAAGCAAGCGGGAATAGGAATTCCAGTGTCTTTCCATATACTTGACACTGTGTAAAAGAGGAAAAAATATGTACCTAAACCCTAACCTTGTACTATAAAATCACAAAGACAGCAGAAGAGCATCAGGTTTTCTCTGCTGGCAAGTACCATGCTATTAGATGATATTTTCTCTTGTAACCTGAGAAGGGAACACTCAAGGTGATGTTAAATGTCTGCTTTCCATTTGTGAGGTCAGGATTTTCTAATGAGCGCAATGAGAACAAAAGAGCCAGTGAACTGCAGTTAGTTGGCCTTGAAAGGACTACAGATTGATCCAGCTCAAAGTGATTATGTTCCATTAGGTTTTTGTAGAAGAAAAAACAACCTTGTCAACTATATCTAGTAAAATAAATGAAAAAATGTCAGCAACTGTGGACAGGCTTATGTAACACAGAACCCAGTTTCATTATTTCATGATTTTACAAGATATATTGCAGTGTGATCCATCCTGTGTGCCAGATCTGCAGTAAATTGATCCTGAAAAAAATTACAATTAAAATATAATTTCATTATTGCTTGGAACATGTTATTACCTTTTTGGCTGAATTATTATGTTACTAGTTAGCTATACGATCACTGATATTATTTTGTTACTATGTCTTATTTTGTTGCAAGAATTGCCATAATCTTAAAGCACAGAAGTCCGGCATAGAATTTCACTGACAGTTTTGTCTTTGCCTAGTTACATTTTATCTTGTTAATTTGTTTAGTCTCTTTGATTTATGAGTTATTTAGTTAGCAGGAGCAGATCACCTCACATTTTCACAAGTGGACTTTTGAATATTGCAAATTTACCTCCATAACGTTTCCTTATCATTAAGAAAAACACATCTCTTTTTTGTGGGGGATGCAGATGATTAGATAGCTGAGAGGTAAAGAGCATTTCAGAAACCAGCCTTTAATTTCTGGAGGCTGCAGTTGGCTGAGATTTTTTTTCCCCCTATCTTGCCGAGCCGGTCAAGGGTCTTGTCAAAGAGCAGTGATTTGAGAGGCTCTCTGGTAAAACAGCTGGTGCAGGGATTTGCCGCTTGTTTATCAGTGGGACGCTAAGCTTTCATCAGCTGCAGACAAGGAAGGCACAGCACGACGGGGGATGGCGTTCACCTCTCTGCGGCTTGCGTGTGAACCTGAGAATAAGGTGTATTGTAAAGGCTGCGAGGATCAGAACACCACCGAGCGGCATCGGTCAGGGTGGGAACGACACGGCAGAATGAGCCAGGCCCCAGGGTCACACTCGCCGCAGATTAGGCTTGACGCACGGGGCTTATCCCATTTGGTGGCTCTCCTCAACTCGTCCAGTGTTCTCCGAGTTAACAACAACTGTCAGTCACTGGGAAGCAAAAAAAAAAAAAAAAAAGAAACAAACCCAAAAGCACGCTCCCTCCTGCCCTACCTGCTACCGACACCCTGTACAGGCAGTGTGTTTATTGTATTAGTGGCCTGCCTGCCCCGATATTAAAGAGCGCTCTTGCCGCATGGTCTCGGAGCAGATGGGAAAGAGCCTCAGTGATCCGCATGGGCCCTGATCGAAGGGCACACGGGCATTAAGTGGAGGAGCTCTGTGCGCCTCCTCTGGGAGCCCGGCCGATGCCGCAGGTGATGCGCGCTAGCGTTTCCCTCGACAACTCACCCGCGACACTCTGCGGGTTCACAAGCCAAGGCGAACGTGTTTTGCTGATGAAAAACAGTTGTGTGTTTTTTTTTTTTTTTGATATGAAACCCTGCCAGACAATGTTGGCAGTGTGAGCAGAGACTGAGTGGGACTGTCAATGAGGCCCTCTCCTTCCCAAGAGACTCGCTGAGTCATAAATCATTTTGGAACCCTAGGACATAACTGGACTTATTCAACATTTGCAACAGATAAAATGGGTATCAAATCCATTGTGTAAGGGTTTTTGATTGAAATTTAAATTAAATTTCTATTGTTTAATTACATCTTCGTAAACAAACAGCTTTTTTAATGATCAGCTGATGTAATCATAATGATGTACTGATATAGATTCTTTACATGATTACGTTAATTACTTTAGTAGTCACCATTAGTTGTCATTTGTGTAAGATGTTGTGTAAAGGTATCACCCTCATACATTTGTTACTTAGTACAGTACGAAAGGTATTCCCGCTCAGGTGGAATAAAGGCATACATCAGCACTATATCACCCAGTGCAGAGAGTAGGAGACACACCTGTGCAGTATGCCCAATATCCACACTGTGACTCCGGGAGTATGGGCAGCTGTGTGAATCCTCCGTAGAGATGGCTTCACAACTAAAAGTAATGAACAATGCTGGGTGATATTCTGTGAATTTCAAAGAGGATTCTCGTGTAAAATGTGAACATATGGAAAACATCTAGATAACATACCAAACAAGAATTCTGGCTGAAGCCTGATTTGTACTGATGTCAGTGCTGGAGAACGTATAATCGCTGCAGTGATGTTGGAAGATGCTGTAAAAATTATGAAGCAATGAAAAGTACACTTTTCATGCCACCGGTATACTGGTCCCCCTTGTTATTCATCATGCTCAGAGAGTAGACGTGCCCTCAGAAGTCCTCTGTTAGCTCACGCATTATCCGGGGGGGGGGCATTGACACGGGAGCCTCGGTTGTGGTGGGTGAACAGCAACGGAAGAGCAGCTCAGCGTCTCTCACGAAGAAGATGTGGACGTCAGCGGATTTGCGGGCATTTTGTTCTGCGGGCCATGAAACGACTGATGAGCCAGATACCCCCCCCCCCCCACCCCGGTGGAGAGCTGCAACGGGGGGCTAATTATGCCTTTAATGACCCCCGCGGTTCACGTGGAGCAGAAATAACGGAGCACGGGCCGTTCCTCCGAGGCCAGCTACGAGCCGGGTGGAAGGGGCGAGGTCATCCCGCTGTCACGAACAGGTGTTTAAATCTCAGGGCAACTAATGAGAACGAGCGACTTGCTGAAGGAGACGGGGAGAATGAAAGCGCGGCTCGGAGAGCAGCTGTAAAGCACACAGTCGCCCTCGTTCATTGGTGCCGGCTGCATATATAATAAGCGAGGATCACATCTGCCCGGTTGTACAGATCATAACACATCTCTCAGCCTTTTCCCTGCAGTCATCACAGTGTTTCATATTCATAGAAGCCTTCGCCGCAGATTACAGGACAGCATCCACGTTATTCATAATGAAGATGTTTGGCATAGCAGTTACTTGATAGACACCAAACACTGCACATTTATTTGGTCGACCGTTGATAATGTACATGTAACAGTTTTATCCAAAACGACTTACAATTGAGGCAGAGCACAACACAAGCGAAATGCCATATAAGGAGCCAACAATATCAGCAGCATAATTACTACTGGTACACTACTATCCCACACTACACTTCTGTTCTTCTGTGCTGGATGTTGCTCTGGATAATTGTAATGTAACTACACTTTTAATAGTTTGAATAAAATAGCCATTCTCAAATGTGTTACAGCCAAAGTGGTTCAGTGAAAACTGAAGTGTAGTACGATAAATTAGCCACAGATTCCCCAGGTCTGCTGGACGTCACACCACGCCTGTGTGACTGATGGGTTGTCTCATGTTAAATCGCTCTTGACCATCTGCGGTAATGAATACATAATCGCCCGGCTTGTCCTGTGTTTATTTCCGCCCTCTGCAAAGGGAGCTAATGAGGTTCGTATAGACGGGCTGCCTCGGAGACCTAGGCCAACAGGCCGTACCTTGCAGCTCATTGACATGGACGTGTGATGTACGCGTAGCGAATGTGGCATGGGTACCTGCTGACCCCTGTGCTAATGCTCCCTCTGGAATCACGCGCTGCTCGTGATTTCATACGGTACAGGAGCAGATGCGCCACAGTCATCTCCTCCTATCCCCCCCGTACACAATGTTTATTTATTCCATTGCAAATGCTCTTATGTGAGATGACCATGGCAGTTCTGCATGGAAGGGATTAGCCTTCAGACCCTCCACCCAGGGCTGTGGTGGACTGGGAGTGGTTAGGGGGTGTGGCTGGGGTATATTTTGTGGAGTGGCCTCTGTAATCAAAGAAACAGCTAAGAGATGCTGCCCTGTGACTTATTTAAATGGCCCTCTATGTTGCTGTAAAACAGTCATATTATTTATGCTTTTTTTTGCTGAATGGAAGAGTGTGTAGTTTACTGATGACAACCATTAAGTGAATTATTGAAGCAGTTTGCAGGGCAATCCGAGAAATCACTTTTTCATTGAGCGTGCTATCATTTAACCTTTACAGTAGCGACAACCCAGTGTTAAGTAGCCCTGATGAATTACTAGTCGATAATAACGCTGGTGGATGTTGTGCACCCATTATCTCACCTAATTCAGTTTATTCAGACTCACATCTCAGTGTGTGTCAGAGGTTAGGTTGTGCGTGGGAGTGGGGGTGAAGGTTGGCCATCCACTGAGAACAAATGGAATGTGAGTGTCATAATGGACCTCTTCTGTGACAACCAATCAGCAAGGAGTGTGAAGAGATCAGAAGCCACAGCATGGTAATAGTGACAAAACTGTGGGTGTTCACACCACAAGAGTGAAACCATGCATTTCTTGGGAATCCATCTTTACAGTGGTCATCTGGAATCGCAGGGGAAATTTTACCAAAAAAAAAACAAAATTTTGTAATCAGACATGAAAACATCTCATAAGCCCCTGTATTGAATACCCATAGACAAGAATTATTAAAATACAGTTGCTGCATAAAACAAAAGTGTTTGTGTTGGTCTGTACCTGTGACCTTTCCAAGCATAGCACGTCTAGTCCCGTAAGTCCCATTGCACGTGACATGTTTCATTTTCAGTACCTGTGTGGGACACTAAATTTTTCAGTGCCACCCCAGCAAGGAAAATTTTGGTAAACTCAGAGCGCAAAGGACTAGGACTGCACCCGACTCAGACTTTTGTCAGTCGAATCGGATTTGGCTTTGCCATGTTCAATGTTGTTGAATGATAAGCAAATTTTTGCGTATAGAGATTGCATTTAACTTTGTTAGGGTTGTCCTTCAAAAGTTCAAAATGCCACCATATTTTAGACTTTTTCTGAGACATGGTTATAGCTAGCCTAGTTTACCAACCACTCCACCTCAGGTTTCAGCTTCTCTCATCAGTTAACCACCGTGGCACGTTGTCACGTGGATTTTTTTTTAGCAAGCGCACCGGCTAGCCCTGTTACAATATAAAAAAATATTTATGATTCCCCTTATTTATAATTCCTCATTGAAGTGTTATCCCTGTGCATTTTTGTAAGCTTCTATCTGTTTTATCCTGTTGTTGTAATGCACACTGACTGACCAAAAAAAAAAAAAAAAACACTGCTCAACGTGAAGAATCTCAGTCAACTGATAGGTCGCTGACAGATGATTCAACTCATCAGCTTTCAGGGGGCAGCCCTACAAAGAACCTTAGCAGAAATTGTAAGTTACATTATGAGTAAGTTACATTACATTGGCATTTAGCAGACACTCTTACCCAGAGCAACTTGCATAGGTTTTTATTCATTTATACAGCTGGATATTTACTGAGGCAATTCTGGGTTAAGCATCTTTGCCCAAGGGTACAGCTCCAGTGGCCTAGTCAGGAACCGAACCAGCAACCTTTCAGTCATGAGTCCTGCTCCTTATCACTACGCTACACTGCCGCGCCTTACTGAAGTAAGACATGGTATACTGTATAAGATGCTAGCTGTATCTCTTAATGGTAGCAATATTTATTTTTATATCGCCTTAGTTTATGAAAATGCATTTCATGTTCAAGGTTCAAAGTAAGTTACCTCTAGATGCACTAATGTATTGTAAAACAAATGCTTTCTGTGCAAGCTCTCAAGCACAGGATGTGCAGCAAAGCTCTGTACACATCACAACCACTGAAGTATACTTGCAAGATAAAGATTTTTGTAAAAAGATGACAGCAATAAATTTGGAGTGGCTCAACCTTTCGACCAATTTTCATTTCAGTAATTACACGGTAATGGTACAGACTTACATTTTAATGCATGTGATGTATGATGAGCAACCTCTCATTTCATTCTATTCTATTGCAGTTATTCTTTCGTTGATCTCTGTCAATAGTTATTTTGGTCGTTTAACAGAATTGTGGTCATTACCTCAGGTTCAGATCAATATTGAGATTGCTTTGCAGTTACGTCTCTAAATCTGCAGCAGTGCCACTCTTCAGAAACCTGCAATTACATAGCCTACTGAAATAAACTGATATTGACATATTGACACACTTCTAGATAACAGGGACTACAAAAAGTAAGTGTAGTCAGCCCTCTGGGGTACTTTCTATAAAAAAATCTGTGCATAGGGATTTCAGTTCTGGGATAACGAGATGATCTCCTTAATCCAATGCAGGCTTTATTTGAAACTTCTTATTAAATTGAAATGTGGTACTTAGTCCTACTAAGATTGTACTGAACCGTTTTTGAATGCCTGTCACTCAATGTGCAGTTTCAGGTCACAATGAACACTCATTAAGGGTCATAAATGATTAGGTGAAGGAAAGCAGATTATCTGATGTTCATCAGATAAAATCTGATCACACACCAAAGACAGCATTGTAGCGGGTAGCAATCATCTAATTCTAGATTCATCTAAACATCCTAGTACTTGTGCTTTAATGTGAAAATGTTTAACGTGAAAAAGCTCTGTGCATTGTCCAAACAAAGTAAAGCACTGATTATTAAACCATTTGGAACAGTCAACTGCTCATGTAATATTTCAGAGGTCTTCTGGTACAATATATGTTCAGCAAATATAATATATTTTCAATTAGTGTTATTTCTGTTTATTAATTGTGCTGTTTATGCAATAAGCCAGGCTCTGTTGGATGACTAATGAAATGTTTGATGATTCACTTTTACTTGAAAATGGATAATATTTATTCACTGGTGTCGCATAATAAAGGGAAATGCATACTGTATACGAGATAATGAACCACCGAACATCTGCGGGCTGATGACACTGACTTTAAGAATGTAATCGTTTGGTGGTGGTCACATGACCCTGTGTTGTACTTGGGTGTTCCTTAAAAACTGGAACATTGGGCAATGTCCATTTGCAATGTCATTTAATGTGGGCAGTGCTAACATCTTATTACCAGCACAGCAGCATCTAGTGCAGACTGCAAATTGGATTTGGGTTTGGACAGGGATGTTATCATTGATACAGCCAGTTTCCATTAAAAAAAATTAATAGGTTCCTGCGTCTTGGGTCCAGCAGAATTGCTTAATTGGCTGCTTTGTTACTTTCTCCTCCTCTATTAAAACTGTTGTTTAAATATCCCCAACTCTGTCAAAAATAACATAACACTGCATTTTATCCTGAAGTTGGTGCGATGTAAGACGTTGAATTGCACACACACTTCAATGACCTTCAGTTGAATCAGCTGAATAACTATTATACAGATAAATTAAAGTCTCTTCTGACTTCAAGAAGACACATTTAAAATATAGACATTCTGCTTTTCGTTTAACCCCTGTAACCTCAGCTCCTAACTGAAAAAAAAATGGAATGGAATTAATCTTTTCACAGACATTTGACATAGTTGAGTAGATGGAGGTAGAATATGCTTAATTCAATTGAGCTAGGCATGCAAATGTAAGAAATGAAAGCTTTCCCCACCTGTATAGCTGAGCAGAGTCATTATTATAAATGTTGGGTTTATGACGCAATGTTTATGCAATAACTAGAATCATTACAGAGGATGCACAGTGCAGTTTCTGGTCTAAATCAAGTTACTCCAATAGTCAAAGGCTTTATTCACCTTAAGCAGATTATAAATCAGAAGAAGAGGAACAACAGTAGTTAACTATTCCTGTTCCTTAGTAAATGCAGTACAGTAGTGTCTCATTTTCATTCATTGACATGAGATTGAAAGTAATGCTTGTAATTTGAATCCTATTACAGGGTAAACACAGAGTAAATGATGTCCAGTCCATGAATGGAAGGCCTTGCTGTTCTGACTTTCGAATACCACTCTGCAGGCTTCCAAGTGGCTCAGCTGGTTCAAGTATTTGGTTGTGGGTTGTTACTCTGGTTTGACTCCCAGAATACCCAGGAGTCCTGGCCACAGAAAAAAATTTGCTTCCATTAGTGTTACAATCGCATCATTGCTGTGCGCCCTCTAGCACCCCATGAGGCACCTGTGAGTCAATTAGATGACATCAGCGGGGATGCACCTGTCCTCCCTCTGTCCGATCTTCACCTCACTGTGGCGTACTTGCGCGAAAAATATCATATCGTATTAGCATTTCAGAGCTCATTTCAGTGTCACTTCAGTGCTCTTTTGTGAGCACAGAGAGGTGAGCTTAGTTTACTACAATGGCCAGTTATGGACTGGGTGAAAAAGTGGGAATGAAGTATAAAAGGAAATATGTTATATATAATATAAAAATAATAGAAATGCTTACAATAAAAATACCACTACACAAGTCAGGCATTGGCTATGAAACGTCAACCACTGTGACCTTTCTAATTGATCCATACTTGTATGAATTACAGAATAGTGATATTCAAAGTCTGTGCACGCATTGCGGTGGTTGAAAAGTCATCCTGGCTGAAAAGTCATCCTGGCTTCAAATAATAAGGAGGCTTACCTTATGGATTGCTGCAAAAATGAATCAAACAGCATGACAGCTGTCAGTTTTAAGGATTGCAAAACAATGTTTAATCAATGTTTTGCTGTGAAATCCAATAATGGTTAAAGGTGTTGGAAGGGCAGGACGATGTAGAATGTTTGTATTACAGAAATAGAGAAAATAGAGTAGAACTTCTTTTGGTTTGAAATAAGACAACCGTTTTCATCATTCAAAGCTCTTGGGTTGATAATGGGGAATAGTATGATTACAACATTGATCGCAAATACGCAGACAAACCGTAAGCGTTTATTTTTCCAGTTATTCCTTGGAGTGTTGATGTGACAATTATGACTGACATTTGCAAGCTTACAAATGGTTTCAAATGTGATTCACATAGCAAACTACTACGTGAATCACAATGTCCATTATAATATGAATTGTAGTAAAATTGTCTCTATCATGGTTAGGGTACTGAGCTTGAAACCAGATGTTTGTTAGATCTAATCCCATATAACATATTTTTACCTCTGTACATAGCACCTAAATTGAAGTCTTTGACTAAACACCCAGTCATTTAAATGGTTCACCTGGGGTAAGCATAAAAAGCATGAAAATTACGCCCATATGCAGAAGATGTGATACATCATGTTCCTTCCAGTGTACCTGAGGTACTATCCTGTAAGCTGTAAAGCTCTTCAGCCACTCTAGCTGATATTTATAATGAAAGAGGCCTTCTTGCTGTTTACTCTATCGTGGAAGCATCGCTTGGATTAAGTAAAAGGTCAGCGCTACCCTTTCACTTTAATTCATTTTAGCCACTGTGTGTGCTTTTGTGGAAATCACTGAAATGAAATCAGAATATGGGACCTTCTCCCCTTTTTACATGTATTGCTCAGCTGTACAGTCACAGGAAGACTCTCCAATGGTAAAGCCTTTATTTGATGCTGCATTTCAGATTGATGGCTAAATGGCAATGCCAATCTCTTGGACTGTTGATCCATCAGAAAATAGAGAAAATATCTAAGAGGTCGTTTGAAATATTGTATTGTTTCTAAAATGAGTGTTACTATGTCGGAAATGTAATGAGGTTCTAGATTTGTTCCTAATGTTATTTCAGGTTTTCTCCTCCCAAACGCTGTTTATTGGCAGGTTACAAACAAACCTGCATTTCCAGCACCAGCTGAGCTGCATGGGTTTTATGGGCTGTATAACAGCTATTCCTCACTTTGATCAGTGGAAAGAAAAGAATACGCTCATACACCTCCCCAAGTGTCATTTATATTGTGTGTTTTTACAGTCCTGCCATGGAGAGGTCAGCCCTAGCTATTGAACTTAAGCCCGCCTGAAGTGGCTTTATATCATTTGCAGCATGCAGCATGCACACTGTAGTCACACAGAGTGGTCTGTGTGAATCGTATCAGAGAAACTGTTTCAGATCCTTCACATTGCTGACAGAAACCTGCACTGCGTTTTCCAATCCGGTGTAAATACTTGTTCTATCCTACATGTCCAAACCATAGCCAGGTCTTCCCGTCTGCCTGGAGCAGGCTGGACGCTGTGGAGATGTCTGCTTTTACGGTGACTAGATTGTCCCAACACCCTCTTGTAATAGCACACCTAATGAGGACTTAAGCCTCTGTGCTGCTCAGGGGAACTACGTCACTGAGTCCACTTTATCTTGAATCGTTCTTTTACACAAAAATGCCAACGCCCAATTATACACGCACCCTCCAATCCGCAGTTGGTTAAACAAACCCTCTCATCAGTGTCATAAGCTTTCTCTCTATGTCAAAGAACACAGCCGTTAACACTGCTGCGTTTGCCAAGACCTTCTTAATATCCGTCACCAGCCTAAGCAGGAGGTCAAATGTCAATCTACCTCTTTGCAATCCGCTCTGATGAGTTGAAAGCCCCTGTTCTCTAGGAGGTAAGTCAGCCTTTAGACAGTCATTCGTTCCATCAGTTTACACAGTGTGGAGTGATGGCTCTCTGGTTCTAGTATAGGTATTACTAAAGCATAAGTACATCCCCATGGATGTAATCCAAATGTCATTGTAGAGACAAAACCACCAGACCAACCATTAGAAAGGTGCTGGAGCTTATCACAGCACACCATGTAATAGATTTTTCCCCTGGTGATGGCACTCTTAGCATCCAGTATGGAAAAATTTGCATCAAGTGCATTGGAAAGTGAGGTCATTTGACTGGAATGTCTTCATATATTGAGAAGCTCAGCTGCTGGCTGTGCACACACTGAGCCCCTAATGAAACACAGTGGCAAAGAAAGAGTAGCAATGCTTCAGCATAATCAGCACCAAACCCCTTCCAACAAAACACGCAGTACCCATGGGTGATACAGATCATACCCCACAGGGGCGTCCGAAGACGTGCACCAACATACAGTACATGCAGCAGTAGAAGTATATGTTCAAATGTAAAACATAATACCAGTCAAACCACCCTGTGCAAAAGTAACATACCTAATATTATTTCCTCCAGTATTATCATATCTAATATATATAATCTGGAGGAGCAAAAACAAGTCTGTTCCTGTGTCCTTTAGCAGCAGATGACCCCTTTTAATTGCCGCTGCACAAGAACTTTTCTGTGACACTTTTGGGCATCTTTCTCTCCCGGCATCACTTCTCTCCCACCATCCCCTCCCTAGTCGCACCTAGTCACAGCAGTGCTGCACCACCACCAATCAGTCCAGATTGCAAGCCCTCTTTTAAGGCCATGCCAGTCTTTTGCTGGATTGCTTTTCACTTTATACCGTTTTTGTTAAAAAAAGCAATTTGTAACCTTGTAAATAGTATGCTTTGATCTTTCAGTCTACATTACCGGTGCCTTCAGTTGTTTAAACAGCCACAGCCATTTTAGTTCATTGCAAAATCGGCTAGCTGAAGGAGCAGTGACTGATGGTTGTGTTTGCTTCTTCTCACTTCCGCAGAGCTGGAGAGCCAGGAGGTGTCGGACAATACAAAGAGCCCCTCTCCATTCCCCATGTCCTTGCCCGCCAGCTACCAGGTGCTTGATGCGGACTACTTGTTCCTGAAGGAGGCCAGCCAGGACATCATGCAGAACTCCAGCATGCAGACCTACTCGCAGTCCCTGGTCATCCTGCAGGCCAGCCGCCCGCCCACAGTCAACGCCAGCTACGGGCCTCTCTCCGTGGAGAGGGTGGTGCCGCTGGACCTGGTCCAAACAGTCCAGCTCTTCCGCTCCACCAGAGACTTTACGTTCAACTGGAAGGTCCAGTCCTTCGTGCTGACCCGCCGGGTCTTCTCCTCGTCGCCCAAGGTCCGGGTGCTGTTCTACGTGGCGGGCAGGGACTGGGACAGCGGTGATGCGGGCCTCACGGATGAGCTCCCCTGCGTCACGGTGTATGCATTCTGGCAGACGCAGGAGGTGAGGGCCTCCTGCTACATCCAGGGGCAACGGGGCACCTGCATGGCGGAGCTGGAGCCCATGACCAGCTGGTTCAGCCCGTCCGGCGAGAGCTCCAGCCGGGAGAGGCAGGAGCCGGCTGAGGGAAACACCATGGAGCTCTACTACCAGGCCTGCCCCGGCCCCTGCGGCAAGCCTGCCACCGAGGACGACAAACGGCGGGGTGGGGCGGAGCGGCCGCAGGCGGACGACACCCCCGTCACACCCATGCAGAGAATCGGCAGCGTGCGTCTCCTGCAGGTGCCCCAGGGAGCCGCGTCCGTCTCCCAGCTCAAGCTCGGGGACGCCATCATCATACAAACCTCCTCCAAGCCGCTGAAGAGAACGGACATCGCCACCTTCTACGTCTTCATGTCCAGCTCCTCCTCCTTGGACAGATTCACGCTCAAGTAGGTGTCACCTCAGGTATTTTCTAGTTTATTTAGTCTTTAAATGACTTTAGGCTTGCCAACAGTATCATCGAATCTAATAGTGCCATATTATTCAGGTGTCATTCTTTATTATACTCATTTATATTCTGGTCATGCTGAAAATGACTACGCATTACATTACATTATTGTCATTTAGCAGAAGCTCTTATCCAGAGTGATTTACAATTTTTCATGTTATCCATTTATAGTGCTGGAAATTTACTAAGGCAATTCTGGGTCAAGTATCTTGCCCAAGGGTACAGCAGTAATGCCCCAGCGGGGAATCAGACAAGCCACCCTTCAGTTACGAGCCATACTCCTTATCCACTAAGCTAAACTGCTGCCCCTTATTGAAGTAAAACATGGTATACTGTATAAGATGCTATCTGTATCTCCTGATGGCAGCAATATGTATTTTTATATTGCCTTAGTGGATCAAAATGCATTTACTTATTGGTAAACTTTGTATCAACATTTCTGATGAGAAGTAGATTGATATGATTCATGTGCTTATTTTTAGGCTCATGGAGGGTCAAATCAGCCAAAATTGAAAATAAATAAATGAATGGCTAAATTAATAAATGAATGAAAGAAAAGTCTTTTGTGTAGACCAAAATCACTGTACGCTGGTCACTCGCCCCAGCTGTCCTTTTCAGTTTGACAGACGTGCAATGTCTTAGCAGTCCGAGTAAATCCATCTCTCATCAAAAAACAAAGAAAAAATTGGGGAAATGGGATTTAGGCAGGATTATGGCCTTTCTCTGAAAATATGATAAATGTTAACCATCTTTCTGGGAATTGCAGCGGATTGTCTATGTTAAAGAGAAAAATACACAATGCCAATAGGTGGATGGTAATGGGATTTAAAACTGTTATTTCAACTTCCCTGCTGCAGTGCTCAGCCAGTCTTTTCATCAGACTGCGAGAGACAGAGTTTCTTTCTTGTGTTATAGCTTCCTGGTGCTTTGGTTAGGGTTAGTGTAATGGCAATAGGCATGTTGTCTGTTTCACCTAAAATAACAGTGGCTGTTCATTTTGAAGCGCCATTTGTCAAATAAATTGTATGACACAGTTACTCCCACTTTGTACGAGTTCATTCTTGAATGGCCCTCAATTTTCTATTTCATGTTCAGTTTAATTCTCTGTAATTCCCTTTATTTTGTTACAGTTAAATAATTTCATGGAAAAACAAGTAACACAAGTATTTGTAAGGTCAGGAATGATCAGAAAAAGTCCTTGATTAAAATGCCAGTGCGTATTTATCACACTTCATGCTGAACTACCAGTAAAATTTATTTACTTGCAGCTCTCTTGTGGCTTTGTGAGTGTGACAATGCATCTGGATATTTACCTTCCTCTATTTCAATACCATTCAGATAGACAGAAAGAAATATAAGAAGTTATGTACTGAGACTGAGATTTTAAAAACACTTTTGTAAAGGTAACAGAAACTATATTAACAGGAAATCTGTACCTTAGTTTGCTAATTATGAACCAGAAAGATATCAGTACTTGCTCCACATCAGATTTAAAAAAAAGTAAAATTGCAAAGAGTAAGAAAGCCATGTCAATAGATAATCAGATAAGTATGATTTCATTAATATATAAATATATATGTGAGCCTAATTAAGGTTGACAGGCAAGAGGAAAATCTGCTAAATCCAGAATGAAAACAAGCACTGATGTAAACCATGATGAATCCCTAAATACATTTTGAAATGAACACATTTCAAGCCTTTTTTAAAAAAAGCTTTTCACCCAGCTTGGTAGTTTTTTAGAGATGTCATTTCACTCCAAACATCTGCCATGAGAAACACAATAGCACCCTGTCCTCCAACTGGCAGATTATAACTGCCAATTAGCTGATACAATGAATGAGCCAAAACCAGCAGCGTCAGGGCATATGCCCGACTTGCTAGGAATGGACTAATATGCCACGCCCCAACATTTCGACCACACCCTGCTCTTCCCCAGTCTGAGGTCATGGCTTATCAGTGTATTCCTATCAGATTCATGCCACATTCTCATCTTCCATGTCTTTTTGAACCTTTCACATTTATGTAAATCCAGGCTAAAGTGAAATTTACCTGAAGGGTTATATTTAAAATGCTTTAGGTAAAAAAGTGCTTTTTCCTAAAAGAATGCTGTTCTTTGAGAGACTTCTTGTCCATTTTAATCTATTGCATAAGGTCTCACAGGTCAGTGTCTAGCACAGACATCCAACCCAATGACAAGCAATTTATGTTTCTGTTACTGTTTTTTATTTGTTTGTTTGCTTATTGAACACTGTTTATTAATCTAATTCTTCAAGTATGTTGAAAGTATTAAAAGATTAAAATGCATTTCCACTCCCTGAATCCTGTTTGGTTTCCGGCTTTCTTCCAGTTCCACTCGCTGCTCAGACTATAAATATTTAACAGCGGTGTCCCAGTTCAATTAACTTTTTTGGCTGGAGGAAGTTTGAATCTCTCTGCCATTAACGGGGGAAAATATGAAAGAGTATTGATTTATTTACATTCAATTAACATTTAATCGGGGATGTCTTAATTGAATTTGCATGAATAATGCATAGCCTTCATGAAATGATGCATGCAGATAACAAAGGAGTTAATTCCACTTTAGAAGTTGCCAAGAACAGCAAATTCTGTTAGCAATCATTAACTAAGGAGACTGCCTGTTAATTCAAATGGAGTTAAACTGAGACGGCCAGGGACTAAAGCATATCATGACGTTGGAAACTTCAAAGCACTTACTACTAAAGTACTCACTACAAAAGTGTGCACAAAGCTAGCGGAATGGGAAATGTATGGTGTACTTTGGGTAGCTAAAAGTGAAAACTGCGATGGTTTGGTTTTGTTCATATTTGTTTTTCAACCTACGCATGAGCATATTTTTATGAATTATACATCTGGGAATGCGATGGCAAGATGGTTACTTATGGTCACAGACCTATTTAAAGAACGACTCAGATTTCTATTGAACTTGCAGTTTACCCTTCTTCTCAGCTGTTCCTGATACCTAACAAAATGTCATATATCTGTTGTAAAATTAAAGGCTAGGATTACAGGATTAGACATGTTGAATCTTTTACATATTAGATTGCAACAGGTAAAGTGCTGGTTTGATTTTTGGTACTGAGTGTTTGAACAGTCCTGCATCTCTCTCTCTCTCTCTCTCTCTCTCTCTCTCTCTCTCTCTTTCTCTCTCTCTCTCTCTCTAATGTGTGTTGATGGCATGTGCAGTGTTTCTCAATCCTACTCCTGGAGCCCCCCTGTCCTGCATATCTTTTATCTATCCTTGCTCCAAACACACCTGATTGAAATTAGTGTGATGCTCTTGATTAAATCAGGTGTGCTCAGCTAATCAAAAGTGCCACTGATGAGTTCCGTCAGGTAGGTAGAGCAGGGAAAGATGGAAAACGTGCGGAGCAGGGGGGCCCCAGGAGCAGGATTGAGAATCAGTAGATTAGAGGAATGGATTCTATGAGTACTAGCAATGCAAACAGATTGTGCCTCTAAGCACTGACTCTAGATCAGTTTCCACATTTGCACAAAATGGTTAAGATATACCTCAGTGAGAATGTGCCTCAGGAGAGATGAGATTGCAGTGGAAGTCGATTCATTGGGTAACTTGGTTCTATCAGAGATGGCATGTATGTTATATGAAGTTTTATCTGTTGCCAAGCTGTAGCCAGCAGAGACACACAATATTTTGTGTTTGAGGATTAAATTTTAAGATGGTTTCATTATGATTTCATGTTGACTGAGACTATTTCTGAACCTGATGTTCTTTCTTTGATTTGTGTAAAGAAGGCAGGTTGTGTACCACAGTAGAAAAAAAGAAAACTTTCTTTAATTCATTGCTTAGATTTAAGAGCATTGCGGTTGAACTGAACAGAGGTTTTCAGTTTGGTTCCAGTCTGCAAGACTGAATGGGGCACTGCTCTCCCTATTGTAGAATATTTCCACAGTTCTGCTCCTGTCAAGGATGTGGAAATTGTGGCAAGGAGAATCTTTTAGGTTTTAAGGAAGTCGCAAAGTCCCCAGAAGCTTTGTAATGTGTTCGCAGCATGCAAACAATGCCATAAACCTATTCCCCATTCCTCCCTTACCAGTTTTCCTCACATCTGTAGGTTGCCAGAAGGTCTTGGCACACATGTCCTGAGATTCATAAAATCACCTCTTTTAGTGGGTCAAGGTGTGATATAGATGAGGTAGATTTTTATTACCTTGATCTAAAGATACTTCCTCCATGCTTTCTTAAGAGTATACTGACCGTAATTGTGCATTCAAAGAAGACAGAGGAATGATCTCAGCATTTCAGTTTCTGAGTTTTGCTGATCCCATGTGAAGATGGTGGTTTGACAGGCAGAGACAATGAATAATTGTTCGGAGTTGCAACTGAAACCCTTCAGAACATCCAACACACACGGCCGTATTATGAATATTACATTACGAGAGGACTCGGCCTGCCCAGATTTCAGCCGCCATTTACAGTGCACACCACACACACAGCCCGTTTCATGGTGGGCTCATCGCTGGTGAGCATCTTGAAGTCGAAAAAGAAGAAGGCCCTCTCGGAAAAAAGCATGCATTATTCATCCATCATTCACTCATAACCCTTACTCGTTCATTCATGCATCCATGCAGGAATGTGAGAACCAGAGTCTGGTGTGTGCAGTAGTTCAGGCCTGGGCTTCGGCTGGGTAGGCTTGACCCCCCTGTATGAGAATACTGAGTTAGGGTGTGAAGTTTAATTTGGCTGAGGTGTGCAATTCCCATTGGGGTGTTCCCTTAGAGGCCTGGCAAGAGTGCACCATGCTGGATCCACTCTGTTGCCTTCATCACACTTTCAGAGTTCAGCAAAGAAGAAAGGTCAAGGGAATAATATGCTCCCATCCAATTTTTTTTTGGTGGGAAATAATTTAATATATGATAATTCTTTGAAAATGATGTTTTCTAATGTTTATTAGCATGTATTTACACATTTACATGCAAATGATGTACAGTAACTAGACATTATTTTACTTCTGCAGTTCTCAAGTAATTCTTCCAGACATTGTATACTACCAGTAACATTTCTTTCTTGCTCATATTTTTTTTTTAAATAAAACTCAAATGACGTGATACAGATTACACAGGCACAAGATAATTCAAGATAAAGTATACTTGCCAGAATTGAAGATAAACTGCTTTCTATAAAGAAAAAACTTAAACCAAAAGTCAAGTTTCAGTTTGAGGAAATAAGGAATTGTTGATCAGTGAATTGGGGTACTGCTGCCTTAACCTTCTCACACCTGCACTAGCATTTCAACAACATGGGGAATTAGCTTGAGGTTGCCTAAACGATGGAGAGGGAGGGCTCTGCATGGACTGGCAACGATTTCATCATGTTAACATAAAATAAACATGGTGGATTCAACAATCAGTCCTGAAACCAAATATTAATACAGGCAGCTGCAAGGCTTAATTACACTTTTTATACACTGTACCTACCTTAAAGCATAACTCTAAAGTAGCTGAATAAACAGATGAACTAGGTACCTGTGATGGTGTAGTCTAATTATGAATCAGGCTGGAAATTTTATGTTGGCTGCCGGCAGCAGCATGCGTTGCTCAAAGCGGTTTTCGTGCTGGGTCAGTCCAGGTAGAGTCTGAAGAGGTGCGTCTTCAGGCCCCGTCTGAAGGCGCACCTCTTCAGACTCTAAAATGATGAATTAAACTGCTTTTGTTATATTATAAAAATGTCTGTTGAAAACAATGACATGAAACAGTCACAGGTAGGTGAATATTATTGTGTGCAAATAAGAGGAGCAACAGGTAGAAATGCTTTCATCTCGACGCTTCTGGTGTCCTTTTTTGCTCTCTAAATCATAGCTCTGATCATCGCCGCTTTAGAACCCCATAAATTACTCTGACCATACGTTTATCCAATACACGGACAGATCCTTAATGCTGCGATGCTAGTTTTTCTAAGGGAAGTTATCTCTTCCCCAACGCTGCAGACACTTCACATTTCATGCCCTGTGCATGAGACTCATGGGGCGATGTATCACGCTCTCACACTGAGCCCTAATAATATGATGTATTACAACATGTTTTCTCTCTCTCTCTCTCTCTCTCTCTCTCTCTCCTGATTTACGTTTATCACAAGGCGAACATGTTATTCGTGTGATATAAAGCTGGGAAGCAATCTCACGCGTCGCACTTTGCTGACCTTGAGATCTCTGATGCTGTTTGTTACAAGCGCGAACGTGAAAGAGCAAATAAGAAGTTTCCCCAGTTTAATATTCTAAGTATTATGGCTGTGTGGAGGGACTCAGCCAACCGTGGTTGTACCCGGCGCTCTGACATCGCTTCTCCAGACTCATTTGAGCAGCGGGGGGATTTATTTAATCAGCGCCAGGACCGGCTCACTCCTCCCGTCCCGCTCCCATGCAGACAGTGTTTACCTAAGCAGCGGTGCTGAAAATAGGCTTTTTTTCTCCCAGCTTTGGTACTTTCTCGCCCCTCCAGCCGTGTATCTTAATCACTGTCAGTTTAAATCCATTTCCAGATCGCTCGTTTACTTTCAGTACTCCCTCAGTCACTCGGCTGCATGGGATTTATGCACACACGGAGAAAATCCCCCCCCACACCGTGCGCATGGCGAGCGGAGCGGGGGCACCGGAGCATTGTCAATGGTTAAAGTCCCCAGCAGTGGAGGCAATCGCTCTCCCCTGATTCGCGTATTACCGTGATTCTCCGCCACCACAGATACAGGTCGCACTAGGAGAGAGGAGCCGTTTGAGCTCTGTGGCACGCACGGCTCAGCGGCTTCACGCTCCATCGCTCTGTCCTCTTCCTCATCATCGCGCCATTAATTAGGAAGCCTTCTGTTTCTGTAATGGTCAGGGCTCAGCAGATGTCTGTGTTTTTCATGCAGTTGATGTCTCCCTGCTACCCTGGCTTAATGTTCTGCCGTCTATACAACAAAATCCAGACTGACAGTGACAAAGCGACCGGAGATTAGCGAAGGCACGACGCCGTGTCGTTGCGCCCGAACCTAATATTTTCCTACGAACGGCCCGGTTCATCGCTCAGCCATTGTCTTAATGCCATCTTTCCAGATGGTCTCGCGTTTCTCTTGAAAGCAACGGCACTGTAGATGGCAGTTTGCGTTGGAGAGTGGTTCATTCTTACTGGAGATGAATGGGGAATGCGCCTACCGGGCCAGATGGCAAAGCAGTGGCACATCCCTTTCTGTTTTTGTCGGGACTTCATTGACATTTCTGTCATCGCTAACGTCATCAATCAGCGGCGCGGGGAAATGAGTAGTAACGAGTCTGTAAACATTCAAGGACTGTCCTTGCACCGAGAATGGCAGCGTAAAACAAATCCTAGGTAGAAGTTTGCCTCCTTGCCACTTCCGTATGGAACATGATGTCTATGCTACAGAAAATCCACAGTGACGCATACATCTGTGGTTTAAAATTAAAAATTCAGCGGACTACCGTGATAAGTGGCCAATTAAACCATAGGAAATTGGATTGTGTTTCCGAAGCCCTGACTGGGACTCAGTGAGCACATTTGGGTTGTGAGCAGAACGCAAGCTGAGCATGCTGGACTCTGGAGCACTAGTCTGTGTGACATCTGCAAGGCCAGCTCTCCCTTTTAATTAAATCAAAAACTATTCAATGCAAAAAAAGATTCTATCTAATTGCACGTCATTTCCATTAAGCAATTTATTTGTCAGTTATTCAAAACAGCATGTCTCTGACATTAGAACAATGAAATTAAAAACATATTAGCTCTGTAATCAGTTGGTTTACAGAGTGCCTGGCCGCGCGGACCTCTGGGACTCCCTCAATGGCTGCTTAACATTCATTTGAGCGTCACAGAGACTTTTTATCTATTAGCTGTGTTCTCTGGCCAAGCCATCTGGTGCTCCCGTCGCCCTGAGACACCTAATGGCTTTTTTGGAAAATCTCCTCGCAGGCCTAAATCACGGCCGCGGATAGTAAATGCCACACCGTCGACAGTGGGGGTGGCACTGACCGGCTAAGGGAAGGCATTTACCTGTAAAATTGATTACCGCGTTTGCTTTCTCTGCCTCCGGTGGCGGCGATTTCAGCATTAACACCTGTTTCCCTGCGGCGGTGCACGTGTCGGAGGACGTCAGCGCAGTTGGGAATGGAGGGCGGATTAGCAGAACAATCAGTGAGCAGCGTACACCCCCCTCCACACACCCCCCATCCCCCCACCCCACCCCCGCAGCCTTGCCATCGAGAGCTGCAGTTCGGGTGAAGGGGGGGGGGATTGGGGATTACAAGAATGCGACACTGTTTCTAACTGGCACAAGATGTGCCGAAAGGAAATCCTGGTGTCAAAGTTATATAAAGCGGGTTTTTTGTACAAAACAAACCAAGAAATGCCAGTTCTGCTCGTGCTAGGTGTCATTGTGCCAGTTTTGCTGAGAAGCTAATCGTTAACCATCACACCACATGGTCATAACCAGCTCAATTACAACAGTTCCATAACTAACACTCACGTCTCAATATGCAATTCAGCATACTCGCTAGGGTCCCAGCACATAACCAGCTTTCTCACAGTGATGAGTGTGCAGCAGAACCAGGACAAGGGAATATTTTGGGGCATACTTTGCATTTAGTGACCAAACATTACATTACAAAAAGTTCCTACATTATAAAGTCTTACATTATAAAAGTTCTGCAAAATTTTGGTTTAGCTTGGCAGCTAATCCCCAGCATCTGCTTCTGCAAGGGATTCACTGCCCTCTAGAATAGAGAAAACAGGAAACAAAGACCCCACCCACCCCCCAAAAAAATAAAAAAAGTTTGGACTTAAAGGGTCAGGGGGCCACTGGGGCATGTGACAGGGGCGGGAGGCTGCATGTGACGGGGGGGTGGAGGGCGTTGAGGGGCCGCTATGCAGATCGCTCGCTGTCTGTCAGCCTGACACCCCGGCCCGAGCTCAGAGCAGAAGTGAGACGGATGGCAGGTGCAGCACCTGAGAACAAGGCTTCTCACACGCTGTCAGCTCCGCTCAGCGTGCCCATCCGTCTTCCCCGCGCCGCTGCCTCCCCGTCCGCCCCCTCGTCGCTGGCACCGCTAACCGGGGCAAAGCGTTGCTTTTCCTGCTCTTAACCGCACAAGAAAACACTTCACCCCCCCCTCCCCACACACCCCCAAACCGGGGGCTCTCTCGACTGCGTCCTACAAGAAGCGAGCAACCGGCCTCTCAGGACCGAATGAAAAGAGCACTGGCCGTGTGAGCCTCTCACAATGTGCTTCGTTCTGTTTAGACCCTCAACCGATAGCTCAGTGTGCATAGACCCTTGTGTTGGTTGGTAGTAGAAGCTACGCGAAAACACCCTAACCGGGTGTTTTTAAATGCAGCTTTTTACTTAAATATGATAGTGTAGCATAACCAAATGGTTGCTGGTTTGATTCCCTGCCGAGGCACTGCTGTTGTACCCTCGGGCAAGGTACTTAATCCAGAATTATCTCAGTACATATCCGGCTGTATAAATGGGTAACTTGTAAAAAAAACCTTCTAACCAATGCTCTTCTAACCAACTGCTCTGGATAAGAGCATGTGCTAAATGCCAATAATGTAATGTAACTTAACATATGTACCTAGGTACTTAACCCATAAGAACAAATTGCTGCACTCTTTGCAGTAAGTCATTTTAATTCCTCAGTGAGAGAAACAGCCTTTCATTTTAATTTAGCAATTAATCCTTGCAAACTATGATGTGTGCATACCTGTCAGCGGTGAAATAATGACATAATTATTATGTAAACATTACATAAATGTTGAATGATAAGAAATGGCATAAGGGTGAGTGCGCACAGGCCTCTTTACCTTCCTTTCAGTGCTGAAGTTGTAGAAGTATTCCCGAAAGTCTTCAGCATGAGTGTACTGTGGAGAAGGATGGGTGGTGACAGGTGTGTCCTCATCCCTGCGTACAGACGCTCCGTACGCCCTCGGCTTGCCACACATCCCCCTGCCCCAGGGGCCCCGTCACCGTCAGCGCCTTAATCACAGGCTGCAGAGAGTCGATCCCCCCCCCCCAAGTAGAGTGGGACAGAGTCCCGCATTCACCCCTGCCGCCCTTCCCCCAGAGAGCCAACCTGCTTCTAACAATAGAATCAGAACCTGACGAGTGGCTGCTCCTCTCTGCACCACTCACTTTAATAGACAGTGCAGAGCATCCGGTCACCTTCAAACGCGCTACAGCCCAGCTCAGGGACTTAAAATACGCTGCAACGCATCGCCTGTTCCCCTGCGTCCTCTATACCCCCCGCCCTCCTGCTCCGCTTTGCCTCTACACCACACCCTCTGTTTTTTTTTTTTTGCTTGGATCTGTTTGACTGATAGTGCAGACTTTCTACACATAGTTTCAATGTAGAAATGTTTTCTTTTGTTTTTCAGTTTAGTTTAGTCCCCCATTCTCTTCTATTATTCTGAAGTGCTCGATAGTGTGTTGGTTACATCTACAATCCAGTCCACAAACTGATCATTTTAAGCATCACTGGGAAATAGAGGTGATTCAAACTAATGCATGTGTAGAAAAAAACACCAATAATTCCAAGAGTCACTGTGATAAATGGATAGTTAGTTGGTGGCAGTGTAAAGCCTATGGTATTTTGGCCTGTCTGAGCTTGGGGTTGCCTGGATGGCGTCCAGCACTGTGGCTGCCAAACCTTCCCCTGCTGGTCCGTTCGGCATAGTGGAGGTTTTGTAAGATTGGAGGGGTGACTTGCACTAAGCGAGGACAGTCTCCCCCTTTACCCTAACCCCTCACATGTCATCAGTCTGCCTCCTCACGTCAACACTAACAAATCCATCTTGTCGCCAAAGAGCGTTGGAGGTGAAGGCTCGCCATGTGGCATTGTCAGAGGGAGATCAGAGGGGTATCTGCCAAGATTAGCACTCCCTTGAGCCCCTGAACCAACAATCCTGATTACATCTTGGTAGAGCTGCACCTACAGATGTGCTGAACTCTCACACACACACACACACACACACACACACACACTTGCATGACAGGAAAAAATGCAGTAGCACATATTCTTGGTTTCTTTTTGCAAAAGAAGACTTTCCACGAAATCACTCGCTGGAACAAGGCTGCTCTCCTGAGTGTCCTTGAAACCGCTGGGCAAATTCCATCTGGAGGAAATGTTTGCCATCAGATTGGCGCTCAAACATTGCGCATTATACCTCCCCCGAGACCTATAATGTACACGGGATCATTTGCTGCTTTAAATGTTTACTTGAAAGATGCGGGAATAAACCAACAAGCATCATCATGAGGTTCAGTGAAAAATACCACACTCACAGTCCTCTGCGCCCAGGAAAAGGGATTCACTTCATTTTGTCGTATTGGAAGTTTTAAAGAAGGGAACATCATCGTCCATTTAATTGAAGCAGAATCGCTCCGGTGCAGATTGCAGCACGTCTGTGTGTCGTAACAGATTTGAATAAGTGGCAAGAGTGTCTCCAGGCTGTAATAAAGCAAAAAAGGAAAGGCAATTTTGGAACATCACGTGTGGAAGGCTATTATGGATGCAATGTGTGATTTTATTCCACAGGGGTGCAGTGAGAGGGAACAGTAATGCTTTTCAAATTGTGTTCACACATTTATGACTCTCAGAAGTGGAACTTATAGCAAGTTGGGCCTACTCCTTACGGATTTACTCCTTTGAATGTCATACAGTTGTGAGGAGCAGGTGGTGTGTGTATGTGTGTGTGTGTGTATGTGTTTGTGTATTTGTGTGTGTGTGTGTGTGTGTGGTGTGGGTGGGGGGAGTTATTGCACTCAAAGTGGAGTACAGCAAGGCACTGAATTTCTATGTGATCTCGGTCCTTTTCCATATCGATTTTCCCGCACCTTTCAGGATACAAACATGCCCTCCTCCTTCGCTGTCTGGATAGGTCACCGTGATTAACGATGGTAGGTGACACATTTCCTCATTCGACCTCGGGACCTGCGCTCCCCCTATTGGCCTGTTAAATTCAGGGGAAGGCCAGGACAGACACTCCAATCACACCTATCTCTGTTTGCTTTTAATTCCAGGAGTCAGTTTAGCATTAGCAGTCAGCGGCCTTGCCATCTCCACTGCTTGTCAGAGCAGTGTGAGTATTCAGCTCCATTAGATAATGTTTATCCTTTACAAATTAGAGGCCAGTAGGGCAACAAACCATTAGGATAAATAAATTGTCTGTGTGACAGGAACAAAGGAACAGAACCTTTGCGATGAATACCAAACGAGTTCCCTGAGTTCCCTGAGTTTTTTTTTTTTCCTCTCAGCAATCAAGCTCTCCCTAGAGGTCCTGCTGGGTGATATGGATCATTACTGAACACCTGTATTTTAGTCATTTACATGGTGGTATTTTATACTTCTCTATTTTAATTGCCTAAGTTGGGGTCTTTACCATTTCAGTTCAGTCATTGCTGAAAATAAAGTGAAATTCACTTCAATATGTTCAATATTATATACTGAAACATTCTGATTGAAAATAATAGGTGATTTTCAATTTATGAATTGAATTTCAGTTAATCCCCTGAAGTTACTGGACTGAGATGGAATTGACCCCAGCTCTGTTAATTGTCCAATTGTTTGGTTTGCCACAGTAGTTACATGGTTTCAAAACTGATGTTCTCATTTTGCTGTTAGTCTTCTGTGCTGTGCTCTTTTGTCACTTTATTGATGGAGGTGTTGTGCTCAATAACATTTGGTTGATTGATTCATGCCTTGAATATTGCATGGAGTGAACCTGGGATCTAATGAATCCTGAGGCAAATTGTTACGTGGAGCTAGTTTCCTGCCTGACCAAGGACAATGTTCCCAATGACCGACAAAGTTCAGTGGTGGAGGGCTCGCTGTGCAGGATGTCCTGCAGAGAAGTAACCTGGAAAGAAACAAATAGCTTGACATGGGTATTCCCTGCAGAGGTTCTGTCATTGTGACATGCATGTTCTTCAAAGTTCACAATGCACCCCTTTTTTTGTCCTACTGTCATTACTTTTGACAGAGCGACTGTGAAGAAGGGCGTGTCCTTCTGCACGGCCACGCCGAGCAACTCGCTCCTCTGGGATACCACTCTGGACACCGGGGCAGATGGCACCATTTCAATCCTGTGTCAGAGGAAGTCTGCTATCCCTGGAAAAAGGCAAGTCACCTCACTGACATTGCTGTATTTTAGAATCTCTTCGTTTTTCTTTCTCTTGGAGCTACAATCCACTCTCCTTGCCGAATAAGCCTGTAGATTCAGTGCATTACATTTCTTGCTTTTTTTTCCGGTTAGATTGTGATACTACCCTCTCTGCACAGCGAGGTCTGTGTGTGTAGTCAGTCAGATGTAAGTGTAGGTCAGGCTCACTGCAGTTTCAGGTGGCAGGTAAAATACTGAGAAAGGATCCATCTGAAGGGCTTTAAGAAAATAAAAAAAAAAGTGTGCCCGAAAGTAGATATTGTCTGTTGCATGCTTTCTGGGTCAGCCCTATTGTTCCCGGGAGATTTATTCTCAGAAGCTCTGATCTCCACTTCTCTTGGGTAGGCTGAGTGCAGTTGGACCGTACTTGATGTCAGCATTTACAGGAGTCAGTAATGTGTGAGGCTACCTGTGAGTATGTATGAGCATGCATGTGTGTAAAAATACCTTACATAATCCTGTCAGTGGGTGCTCAGCTTGAATCTCTTTTTTTAAACAGTCTATTTCTGAGCGTCTGTAACCGTAACCAAGGACTACAGCAAGGAAAGGGACACAGCGTGGCTATTCTGATGCAAGTTACATAACCTTATATTCCATTACACTGCTAATTACGAATGAGCGAGACAGCGTTCAGTCATCACAGTCAAGCCTTGACCCTCCAAGATCCCATCTGGAATGGTTCTGTACAAAAGGTGCTGAAAGATCAGACAGCCATTTCAGTACTTTCACTCTGTTAGAAAAACTGAACATTGTGGCCCGTTTGATTGGCTCACAAGAGGTAACAGATTGCATCACAAAGCTCGAAGCATCTGGCCTTATTAAAACACATATTTGTGGTTTTTTTATACATCAGTACCGTCTTACATTTACTAGCAGCTGTTCAGACATCTTGAAACTTAAAGAAGAGAAGCTGAGTTTACCAGTGACAAATTATTGTCATTTATTTGAGAAATAACAATTACAATTTTTTGCTGTGGTCAAAGCACAGTAAATTAGAGTCTTTATTTACTTTATTACATTTTATGAGAACCTTCCGTTGTCTGTTCCTGGTTGGGGTGTTTGACCCTAACAGTGTGGCTGCCAGTGCCATATGTCCATAACTGGCAAGCACTGGCTGTAAGTCACACAAAACTACCAGGACTGTTTATCCAAATCTCATGTCAACCCACCCCGATCACCCAATCAAACAATGACTCCAGTTATGATGAGAAATAAATAGTATGCAAATAACAGTATTGAACAAGGATATAATAGAACAGTCAGAATTCACTTTGTAATATTAAATTTTATATGTGTATGAAAGGCAATAGTATGCAAACTTTCCTAACTTTAAGCAATCAGATAATTACATACCTTCCCCGTTCTTTTCAAAGGTATTTGAAGTGATACAGGATGTACACAAGAGTTTTCTTAGTTTTTTTTATTCAGCCATTGATCGTTGCACCTTTAAAGAGCTGTTTTACTAATGCCCACAATTTTCTCTGTGATATGAAAATAGCCGCAGGGCTCACACTCTTGTGTGTACACAAAGCATTTATTTCAATAAAGGAGACTGATGTCCCTCTACAATCTCTCTCCTTCTGGTCAGTGTGTAACATTTGAGTTCTGTTTAATCGATGTTAGATTGGAGAAGCAGGGGCAACATGGTTGGGGGCCCTCAGTGTAGCATAATGGTAAGGAGCAGTGCTTGTAACCAAAAGGTTGCTGGTTTAATTCCCTGCTGGGACACTGCTGTCATACCCTTGAGCAAGGTGCCTAACCCAGAATTGCCACAGTAAATATCCATCTGTATAAATGGATAACGTGTAAAAGTTGTAGTTTATGTAAGTTGCTCTGGATAAGAGCGTCTGCTAAATGACTGGAGTGTTGTGTTCAGGCACACATTTTGTCCCCTGGATTTTGGCCCAGAGTTCCAGGGGAAAGTATGGTGTTATCAGTGACATGACCTAACACTTCTGATGCAGACAGGCTAGAGGGCAAGGAGGCAAGGGGACACTTTCACTTCCTCCATACACTCCTACCCTCTCTGCACTGTGTGCATGTAGTTATACCACCCAGCATCACTTACCATCTATAACTGTAAAATTAACGTAAAAAAAAAAACAGTAAGCCAGTAATGACAAAAAATATTTTTTGAAAGTAAGTAAAATGCTCAAGAGGACAGAATGCAGACCTTTTGGGTGCTTGAGCTTTGACAGTGTCTATGTGTGTTATTCTGTTTGTGTTTATTTTCTCTGTGAAAAAATGATATTTTGAAATTTATTGCGGAAGAACATCGATGCGTTGTTGCAGAAGATAAAGGTACTGTTTTAGTCTGCAAGATAAGAAAAAGCTCCATTATTTTCCTGCATGTTTCAACATTTAGTATATCCTCCATTGTCGTAAACAGGGAGAAGTAAATTATGTTTGGGTTGTATTACATCTCTGTGGATTCGGGATTTCTAGAAAATCACTTGAAATACAAGAAACAAATCATGTTTTTGTTTGGTTCTTTACAGGGCACAACACATGTGACTGCTTGTCACTGTTGCCCATATGTAATACTCTTATCGCAAATGGGTCCACATGAAAACATCAGATGCATGATTTCATTGCAGGAAATATTGTGTTTTCCTCAACAGTGTCTCTCTTTATTTCCTTTTTCTGTAGACCCAAGGCTTGCAGCTGTACGAAAGGGTATTCTTAGGGAGTGGAAACCATCAGAGTTCTTTGGAAGTATAAATTGGAGCCTGTTGTGGTCTTATATCAATTGGATAGTAATAATAGCATAGAAATAGCTAGAGAGCATATACTCCATTCTCAAGACATGTTTCACATGGCTAGGGACATTAACAAATATTCAAATTTTCAGTACAGTAAGACCAAAAATTCACAAAATAAGGCAAACAGCAAGAAAATATAGAACATAAATGACATTTTCCCTGACTGTTTCCTTTGATGCTATTTACTCAACTTGTTTGACAGTGACCTTTTATTTTTACATTAATTTAATATGCCTTTGTATGGCATTTTTAATATACGGTCATATCCTTGAATTTCAGTTGAATGCAATTAAATGTAATATAATAGTTTACTTTGTACTGAAATTTTATAAACTTCTTAATATGTTTAATAGTTTCTCAGTACAAATACCTCATAGTCGGTCATGTTTCAGAATAATGGTTGGATTGTAAAAATCCGATGCTCCACATACTAACCTGAACTGCAATATGTAACACTGAGAAAATTCATGGAGCCTAGAAGACTGGAATCGGAAGGCTCTGCCCCAGATGACATCTGTAAAGAAAAGCTTTTCAGATTTAGTCAGAATAAAATACTGCTCTCTGTGACCCATTTATTTAACATACGTGCACATTCATAAAACTTCCTTTAAACTGTTATTTTCTGTCAGTTTATTACTGACCAATTTATATATGCCAAGTTTTTTCTGCAAACTAGAGGGAAACTGATGTCTGTAATCTGTCCAATGAAACTGAGTATGCCAGTAACATAGTCCGCTGTCAGTGACAGAGTGCTTGTAAAAATCCCTAGCCAGAATGCCTACAGGCACTGTCTCCCTGAAGCCTGACAACATGAGAGGCTACCTGAACAAGGCAGTCCTGACACATGACTGGCAAGTGAGGCCAAGCTGACGACAGGCACAATAAATACAATCTCGACTCAGCTTGTCAGACATGCTATGGTCACCACAGGTCACAAAAAAACCACTGACCAGTCCAGTTCAAGCAGGGACAGTGACTAAAAATGATTTTGTTGACCTCATTTTTTTCTTGTTTGTTTGTTTTATCCATACGACGGGGATTAGACTCTGATGATCTAAACAGTTTTGGATGTTGTATTTGCGGAGCATAAATCTTTGGTTAATCCATCTTAACATGCCATACAGCTTATTAAGTCCCTCTGTCTGGCTTTTTTAATGGGTGTTTTTGTGAACCTACTATGTGCCCTCTGCCCTTTGTAAATCCGATATTTAGGTCTTGCAGTAAAGGCATGTTATGGAAATGTGAGAAAATGTTTACCACTTAGTGACAGCACCATCCATTTTTTAAATCGTAAAGCTTGTGACTATATGGTTCACTGGGATAACAGTAGCATGAAAAATGGCAGCTCCACAGCTCCACGCCTCAGTTGTGCTTGCAGCAAGGGTTTAAAATATGCTAAAATATAGTTGGAGGCAACCACATATCAGATTAGAGATTATTTTAAATGGTATGCTCACAAACATCTATTGTCTTAAACTCCACCCACAATGAAACCATGCAAGAACACCAGCTGATAAAATTAGGCCGCCTGAACGCAGGAAAAAATTGCCCACACTCTTAAACTGATATGTGATTGCAGCATGTACAATCTATGATTATTCAGGTTCTTTAAAAGTACTGACTGAAACAATATTACCTTTGTAATATTGTATTTATTACTGTTACTGTTCTCAACAATACGTGAGCTATGGTATCTTTCATACAATATATTGTTAAATAGTTTCTGGAAAACAAGCAAAAGTAAGCAAATGAAATGTATGTATTTCCATGGAAACTGCTCGTTGACCTGATATAATATGGTGACAATACATTTCATTATCATGTAGATTGTTCCTTAGTATTCTACATGCTGTGCGTGAGTTCATATATACTGTATGTACTGCGTGTGTGTGTATAAACCATTTTACTGTGAGAAAAATATGATTCATTCAGAAACATGTCAGATGGGATTGTGACTCCAATGTGTCATGGATGGTGAAGCACAGGAAAGGTATGGGACTGGCAGCCTATGCTGAGGGGGAGTTTTCTGTGTGGAATGGGTCAGGCCCGGGCCTGTGTGTCATGTCTGCAGCAGGGTGTGAACGCATGCACTTGTCAGGATTGCCCAGGAGTGCTCCCAGTCCCTCAACAGTCAGAACCACAAAAGACACAACACTGCCCAAACCCTCATGGGCCTTCTCTTCCGATCCTGATTTATTCGTAAGACCGACCTGGCCTATTTATGTGCAGGGGAGAAAAAAGGTCCCTGAGTTCTTTCTGCTTTATCCACAGTGCTAAAGGCTCCCTGTGTGCTAAAATATTCTGGAGAGATTCATCAGATTAATGCAGGTCTCACATCCTGTTCAAGGCATTATATACCGAATCGAGCAGATTGCAGTTACATTGACAGGGATGTTGCGTACTGATAATGAGTGTACGCAGTGTTTGCCCTTTGGCCCCATGCTCGAACTGCAACACAGATGGAATCTCAACCGTCTTTCAGAAGTAATGAGTCTGAAAGGAATCAGAATGATGAGATTGCCTAGGTAAGGGGGGGGGGGGGGGGGGGGGAGGGCAGGAGGGGGTCATTTGTCATCTGAAGAGTTGACTTTCACACACATTGAATGAGCCCTAGATCACATTCCATGATTGATAGACGATGCTAAAAGTTACACACACTTTAATCCTGCATTGCTTTATTTCTGTAGGGGCACTCAGGGCCTCTGGATAAAGTGATCTGAGTTTTTGAGGAAATACGCTCTGGCAACCGTACATTTCATATAATAGATACATTAGCAGAAATGAACAAATGATAGTACGGTTTTAATCTTGCATTCCTTCTAGTAGATATGATGCATTATTTTGATAATAGAGGATCAAGCTCTACCAGGTACACAATACAAACTGATGAAATTGTATTTTTTTACTGATATAAATATGTTTGAGGGTGTGTTCGATTTATTGATTGAATCAGAAGAGGATGAATTAAGACAATTGAGATGGAAGGCTCTGGACGATGAGATACTCATGGAGGGATATTGGAAAAGACAGACTTAGGGAGATGGGCTGTAAAGGTATCAGATTAAAGGGCATGAAAGCTGGACAAGAAGAGTTTAATACTGAGACTGATTTAAATTCTATTTCTCATTTCTCTGTCTTTACTTACAGTAATAACAAAGAAAGAAAAATGGATTGCATTTACAGTACCAGCCAACAGTTTGGACACACCTGATTAAGATAATGGGAAACAGGCAAAGACATTTTGATTTATGCTTAAATTATTTAAATTAGTTTCTTAGACAAATCTAAATTGTAATATTGATGCTTATGTATGATTTTTTTCAAAAAAAAAAATAAAAAATATATTTTTTGGCTACATTGAAGAATCTAAAATATAAGATACTTTTGGTTTGTTTAACACTGTTTTGGCCACTGCATAATCATATTTTTTGTTATTTCACAGTGTTGAGGTCTTTATTATTATTCTAAAATGAGGAAGATTGTAAAAAATAAAGAGTAGTAGGTGTGTCCTGACTTTTGACTGCTACTGCATATAGTGCCTTTCATGAATCTCTGTGCTTTACGTGGGGTGACTCACCTTAACTAGCACCGATGGGTAGTAGTCACAGGTTGGTGCCAAACAGCTCACTGCATGCCAGCCAAGGTAGAGACCAGGGATTTGTTTAGCCAATTAAACCAGTGAGGACCAGGCTGAGAGAGCCACACTTGAAATTTTGCCAGGACATGGGGGAAGCCGGTGCTCTTTCACAATAAGCACCGTGGGATCTGTGATGACTACAGTGAGCCAGGATCTCTTTCTATCAATGTACACCGTGGTCAGAATGTTTAATAATATCATTGGGCAATAAACCCCATCACTCAGTAAATTGATACTATGGTGTAGTTCTCAATTTTCTATTTCACTGATTATATATAGGTTGCACTCAGTGCTCATTTCTGCACTGTATTTTTTTACTTTTAATGTACATATATTTACGTTTTTTATTGATTCTTGACTTCTTATATATATATATATATATATATATATATATTTGTATTTTCTTTTGTATTTTTGTATTTTTTAACTTATTGCACATTGCCACTTTGCCTTTCTGCCTCTGTCCTAACGCTGCTGTGATATGTGAATTTCCCCGCTGTGGGATCAATAAAGTTCTATCTTATCTTATCTTATCTTATCTTATACTCAAGACTGCGATGGACTGTGCAAGCAAACCTGTGCTGTGATTTCATTGAAAGTGCATTTGCAATACCCTTCCCTTTGCTGCCCACTGTTTCCCTGCCTCGACGCTGTTTGTTCGGTAGGCCTAAGGGCTGCATTTCTTCTCCGTCCTTTCAGGTTGGAGAGCAGTCTCCTGGAGATACTGCAGCTGGACTTCGAGGCGGAGGAGCTCAGCAGTCAGTCGGAGAGCCAGGTGATCACATGGCGGCTGGAGTTGCCCGGGAATAACAAGGCAGGGGACGAAGGCACCATGAGGATCTACACCACCCAGAGGGACTTTGTGGGCCTGGCACCCTTGGTCATGGTGAGCAGTACCAATCCTTGGCCTTCAAAGCATCTGCATTTAGCACTGGTCAATTCATTTGCATCATAGTGGCACATTTTAGTGCTCAGGTCCATGTGAGGGTTAAGTAAGACCTTGTCATAAACCTATATGGATGATCCTCATATCCCCAGTTCTCTGGTCTCCTGTCCTCTAGCTCTGATTATTAATGTAAGTGAATTAACATTGGTTTATTAAAAGGTCAAGTGCTTATCTCGTTCTGTTGAGCACTGAAGCAGATGGGATGGCCTTTACGTGTTAGAGTGCAAATCCTTTCAGCCAATGGCGTCTCTGCATCTTTCTGATGGTGTTTCCTTCACTCTCAGAGACAATGTCATCACCAATTTTTTTCCACCACTTCCAAATTTAGACCACTGCATTGTGTGCTTTTTTTGGTACCTGTTACATTTAGCATCCTACAATTACTCTGTGAAATAATCTCCATTGCTGAATACATTCTGAAAGCTGTGAAGCAATTTGCATTATGATGTCCTATCAGCATGCTGTTATGATCAAGAGAGAATGCCCGCAGTTGTTTGAGAACATGGCAGATTTTGCAATGCCTCTGACATGATAAGTGCTGTAATCAGATTTTTATCAGATTTGCCGTTTTTGAATGTGACGTCTGAATCTGTTGCTCTCTGTTGCTCAAAACTGGTAATCCAGAAATTCTGCAGTTCCACAGAAATGTCAGGCACATTCAGATATCCCCATGCGTGTGGGATACCATGAGATGTTTAGGAGGGGTTTGCATTATAGAAGTCCTAATTAATTGGTACTTAGATAAATTGCTTTGCAATTATGTGGAGAGGAGTGGATTTATATATATATAAATAATTATATATTATATATAACTGCAAGACTTGTGATGTGAGTGTACCTCCATAGGTATTAGTATAAAGACAATTTTTTTTCATTCTTGGTAACTGTCAATTTCTTTTTGCAGTTATTTTGACATTTTCTTATTTTGACAATTTCTTGTCTTGGCAACTAATTTGCCTTCTAGACAAGAGATATTCTGATGTGTCACCCCAAAACTGGGCAAAATAGACCTGACACTGCTTCAGCCACCAAATTTAAAGAACATGTATCTCATAATCTATCTGACCAAATAACCCATAGAATGGGAAGTACTTAAATGGAGAAGTTAATAGAAAGATAAGAAAATAAATGAAAATGCACCGATTCTCCTATTCTCTATGGAAATGTTAATGATTAAAGATGTTTTTCAAGCATGCTTTGGTTGTAGCCTACCCTTTATCTGAACTTGTGTGCCATTATCCCTGAAGCTACTTTGAGGACATTGTGCACTTTGTTGAAAAGAAAAAAAAGTGACCCAGCACTGAACTCTGTCCTCAACCATTATCTTCCTCAATTAAAGTTTGTATTCATGGAGAAGATGCTGTCAGATTCAGTTTTGATATCTCATCATTTATTTAAATTTGCTGCACATCTTCAGAAGGCAAACCCCTGCTCATACTGCGATTTTCTTGTAAACCCTCAAGCACGCTGAATTTGAGAATGGGGGGGGGACATTTGTGTATTGCATAATTTTGCATTCCATTGTATTCTATAATTAATTCAGTGAATTGCTGATTATGTAGATGCAACCTCAAAATATTGCATTAGAAGTGTTTAAAAATACTCTAAATGATCTTTGTACTCCGCTGACATCGTTTCAAAATCACAATCAGAGTTTAAATGAAATGCAATTGTTCAAGGAGTGTATTTTTCCCAAGGCATCATTTGCTATTCAACACAGCGAAACGTTCATTGAAGATGTTAATTACATTTTTTCATTTCTCCATTTCTTTACCCAGTACCTAATTTATATGTTTTCTCTAGCTAGGTAAATGTCAGTATGTACCGACTGACATGTTGTGATAAGGAAAAAAAATACGACATTGGCATCCCTGAATTTGGCTGGATTATTATAAATGGTTCATATAAATCATGGATTAAATACTGACCTCAGGCAAGAGTCCAACCATGAAGAGATTTGAGTAAAGTCCAAAGGTGACATTATTGGGGTCAGAAGAGATCCGTTCAGGTCTGTTAGTTTTAAAATATCAGTTGTTGATAATCTGAGGCATGGCTAATATTAGTATGTTTTTCAGTGTCATATGGATATGTTGACAAACACTGACAATGACTCTCTTGTAATCCGTGCTTGATCCAGCCTTACTGGGTCATATTCCTGTGAAATGTACACGTCACTGTAACAGGAAAATAACAGTGAATATTAAATAAATTGTAAACTATTAATCATCTTTCTATCACATTGACAAGACACTAGCTAACAAGTCTCAACTCCGCTAACAAGACTTTAAACCTCACTGCTCGAATCTATGTGAGAGTGAGCAGTGTGTTGACAGTGTCTCCTCATTGCACATGTGTTGAAAGGTTGAACTTTTAATCACCAGCTGTCGTTCAGCGGATCTTCAATTATCACTGGCCTACAAGATTCACAGGGTCTACAGGAACGCAGGTACACTAATCTGCATTTGACGTGCATTGCTTACACAGAAGCAGTGAATTATATGTGGGATCTTGACAGAATTTAGAAAGGCTAAAGACTTTGGGTCTTAGATCGAAATATTGTTATTATTATTTCTCATTCTTGAACATGGTGAGGCAAGTCATTCCATAATTTAGGACATCTGTGGCAAAAAGCCCTGCCTACTGAAAGAGTATTCTGCTGACAATATACAGAATTATATTATGATATATTATGATATATAATTCTGAGATATATATGCAAAGACTTATTATTATATTATTATACTAAGAGAGGAAGAACATTTTGTTTTCATCTCATTCCAGGTGCAACTCCAGTAGAGTGTTTTTCTTTTGACATACAAAACAACATTTGAAAACATACAGCAAATGTGAAAGCACACAAACAGTAGGGGTCATTGTCTGTTTTGATTAACTGTACGATTCATTTAAATTCCCAGACTGGCTTAGCAGAGTGAGGATGCAGGTGTAATCTGGTTGTGCTTTCATTTTGATTCTGCCCTTTCTCCTGTTTTACATAAGAGTGATTCAGTCCTGCTCCAAAAGTATGTTCCTTACATCACCACATGAAAAAAATAAAATAAATAAGATAATGAATTATGAAATGAAATGAGATTTGTTTGCCCTTTGTTCTTTGCTTACCATTTCCTTGAAGTTTGGAGATTTCTGACAGTGTTTTGGATTAACAAAAATATATTTTAAAATGATTTACAATAACCACATGTCCATGACTGATTTGCTTATCCAAGAACAAAGATCATTGAAACCATGACATCATATTAACTTCATATCATCCAAATATTCATCAAATTCAATAATAATTTTCACATTTGCCTCTTTTTGCTGCAGGGTAATTTGCTGGTAGCAGCATTTGCATTGTTGCTGTAGAAACACTACGTCCGTTTGGGTGGTTTGCATACACACTATCCAGCAAAAAAGAAAAAAAGAAAAAATGTACCAGTACTTTTTCTATTGTTAACCAATTGAACAGGCCTGTTGTCCCTGACAGCAGATATAAGTGGTTACCTGAGCAAGTCTGTGGCTCTCATTTGTCTCTATTGATTGTAATGTGGAATGCATCTATTGTCCCTGTCCCTTGCTGACAGAGACAACCTACAACTCAAACTGAAATGAATCAATCCTAATTAAATTTGCAATAGCTGCTTTTTATCCTCACCCGCAGATGGTTAGCAAATATTTCCAGAGTGCTTTATCAGCTTGCACAGTTCAGTAACAAATAGACAAATACATTAGTATAAAACTCTGTAACTGCATCAATAGAACTGGCTTTTTTATTACGACAGTGTTTAAATAACAGGGTTCTTCTACAGTGGGGTGTTGACTCTTTGCTGTTATTTTTTGTGAGCGCACACTGGTTGGTCTCTGTCTGATGTTTGGCGTAAGTCTTGCTTTTATGCTGTGCTATATGTTCATACAATGTTCAGTTGGCAGACCACCTGTATTATTTTGCCTAATGACGGACATTTCGATTTTTACCCAATTTTAATGTCTACATTTATTTCTTTATCTGTCTCCATCTCTGAACTATTCCCTGATGCTACAGTGAACAGTAAACAGACACTAAATTGGAGATCAGGTTTATTAACGTTGTCAGTGTCACTCAAAGTTAAATGTTTCCGTTTGCTTCTACCTTGCAATTGTTAATTATCTCAGCCTGGAATTGATTTGTAACACCCACACTTTCACTTTAATGGTTGTCATTTCTCAACTCTTTTGTTTGTCATCACCAGCGGGTGGAGTGAAATATGCATTTTGAAAGAGGACAGTTTAACCTAATTTGGTCTAATCAGTTAGTGAAATTTTCCTGTTGTTTTACAACACACCTATAAAAGACATTTTTCTTCATTCTCTTTTCTTAATAATGCCTGCAAAACTGGAAATCTGAATCTCTTTTCTATATCTATGACTGAGCATTTCCCCCCTCAAAGGTGAACTGGATTAGAAAAGTGTTTAAAAGCTAACCGTCAAAGGAAAAAAGGTCCTCAGATATAGTGAGGGTCTTGGAGTTACATGTCTACATGAGCCCTCTTCATCCTGCTGAGTGATACACGCTGTGTGTTACCCCTTTGCAGGACACAGAGATCCTGAACACGGCGGTGCTCACAGGGAAAAGGGTGACAGTGCCGGTGAGGACGGTGGCAGTGGAGCAGGACGGATCGGTCACGGACGTCTCTGAATTCACAGACTGCCGGTCGACCAACGAGGACATCCTGAAGGTAAGGCTCCTTGGGGCTGCCGATCGGTGCATCACAAGGCTCGCTAATGCAGTGCGTCCTCAAGCGTGACATGCTGCTGTAAGGAAGAGACAAATCGCACGCCGACATACGCCAAACCCAGAGGAGTTTGCCACCGTTTGGACTTTGTGACTCTGAGGTCATCTGGAGGCTAAGACAGAGGGTGTGAACTAATATGGTGCCATCACCAAGGTGCATAGCAGGGGAACAGTAATGGGTGAGTGGGGGGGGGTTTGGAGTGGAGGAAGTGTACCTGTTGTGTGAGAGTGCTGGCAGGTGAGCCCCCAGACCTAAGACTGACAGGCAAGTGGGAGGCTGGAGGGATGGGAAGTGGGGGGGGGGGCTTGTCAAAGTCACCTAACTGCACTTTCTCTTCCACATCAAAGAACAAACTGTGACTGTGACAAACTGCACTGACATTTCCCCTTCCCTGTGTCTATGTGCTGAGCTGACTTAGAGACAGGAACAAGTGGCTGCTTGAGATTGAAACCTTGAGTGTTGCTCTGAAAAACAAAAAAAGCTTTCAAAATACAGGCCAGGCATTACTACTATTTAAACTCCTGCAACAGATGCAGTGGACTGTACATTACAGAAGAGACATTACCTGACACCAAATGACTGCAGAAGTCACTCACCAGAATGTTCAAAACATTAAACACCCAAAGTAGCCTCTTTGGGTGTTTAATTTTGAGAAAACGTCCATTGCTGTAATAATAATAGCCATGGTTATTTACTCTTTACAAATGAGCTTATTACTGTCCTGTATATTGATACATGAAGAAGCTCTGGAATATAATGAAACTTTATGGTGGAGAATTAAAAAGGATGAGTCACTTTGGTTGGACAGCTAATAACACTAGGCTCTGCAAAAACTACTTCTTGGTAAACAAATCAAATGCAAACTAGCAAAATGAGTTGTCCAATCCTCTAGCAGAGGTGTCTCCATTCTTAACATTACTTACCACACGCATATTATTAGTAAACAGCCTTACAGGCATCTGAAAAAAACCTTAACTTTCAATATCAACAATACCTGCCCGATCTGACAATATTGAGATGGCAGGTATGCCATTACCAATTTACAGGTTTGCTGATATTTTGGCATTTTGAAAGTTGGCAACCCTGTACTAGCTAGCAAGATAATACATTTTTTTCAACGTACTGCATCCCTGATCTCCTACTCAAGGACTCACCATTTCCAGACAGAATGAAGTCATCATGAGTAAACATCATTGACAGACAATCCTGCCATCATTCTGCTTCATTACTTTACATTTATTCATATGCACAGCATCATTCTAACAAATAACATACAGTACCAAAATAAATGATTAACTTGATAGTGAAGGTTGATTTCATTTTGAAATCTATCATTTTAATGGTAAAGAGAGGATGTTTAGAGACTATCTTCTTTGTACATGTGGGTAACATGACACATTTGTACATGGATATCGTTTTTCATGAAGATCATATCGTACAGCATACCCAGATACATTTACAATGTCAGAGTTGGTTGTTAAGGCTATGAAAAATACTGCTGCATGTAATTACTTGGATGTTTGGATGTTGAATTAGTCCCAGATCATTGACAGCCTAGCTGTACCATTGTGCCTACTCTGTTGCATACACTGTCCCTGTCATTCCATATTAACCAACCTATTAACATATTAATCTAATCGTCATAAGCAGCATAGAAGCAGGCATATGAAATTTGCTAGTATTAATGCACCAATGTGACAGGCCTATTGTGTGCCTTGTGTACCACTAAAAGAATGCCCGAATGACTGACCGATTTTAGCTGAGAAAGATGCACACTTTTTTACACTCTAGAAGTGTCACGCTTTTTTGTAAATCAAAAAAAATATTGAATAAGACTTTTTATTTTTGCCTGTACTTCAACTCATGTCATTTGAAAACCAACCAAAAGGGGGTATCAGCGATGTACAAAATGAGCCACACAGCTCAAGTTTTATTTGCACCACTGGCCATAAAATAGTGTGCGTGAAATCAAACATAAACATCATCAATAAAACAACGCTATCCCAACAGCATTTGTATCTTTGGTTTGATTGACAGGCAAAAAAGTGTGGCTAAGACAATGCTGTGTGCACATTGCTCAGTCCTGGGCTGAAGATAAAGGTACAGGCTCAGAGGCAGTATTAGTCCTGATACCCAGCGATTATACTGAGCCAACAGCAGAGCCTCTTTTTTTGCAACATATCTTGGGCTGCCAATAAGTGTGTGATATTTATAGGGTACTCAAGACACATTCTGAGGAGACCTGATTAAACTATGTTAACCCCTCCAAGTCTTGTTTATTTCACTCATGCATGTATATCTGTCAGTGAGAGTACAGCTCTGCCTCAAGGACCATTCATAAAATTTCAGCAGCATGTTAATGTAATACAAAGTGCAGTGCAAAGGATTCCAATCACAATCCAGTGTTAGGGCTTAAAAATGATAATAACAATAAATAAAACTTTTCAAACATTTTAAAGAAAATCACTGATGCTTGTGCCGCCTTGTGGTAAGGCCTCGAGGCCAGTTTTTATTTTTATTTAGTTCAGTTTTGTGGTGAAATGAAAATGTATGAACAAGTTGTGCTCTCTCCTTGTTTTTGCTAGTCTAGCTGAAGATGCAACTGAGCATTTTATAGAAAAGTATCGCAGTCTAAACTTTTAAATATGACCTTAAAATTTCATTTACACTCTACGCCTTGATGTTGGAATAGAAGTAAAAGAAAATAAAGGGAAATTTGGCATACAGTACATGTCAAATGTATACTTCAATCTCTTTGTGTAAACCATGAAGCCACTCTCTCTGTTCCTTGCTGAGAAGTATTCTTTGGAGTCCTGTCAATTTTTTTAGATCAGCACTTCAAAACGCTAATGTCTTTGAAGGAAACCTTTACAGGATATTGTTTGATAATGCCTCCCGCGGAGAAATGAAAGGGTTCAACGCTGCTGATGAGTGTGACTAACGTGGCGTAGCTTTGAGCTACGCTGCTCTAGGTTCGCTGCGTTCGCCACGCTGCGGGAGAAGAAACGCGAGCCGAACCGGGTATCTTTCTATCGGGCGTAATTGCACTCAATCTACATGTAACGAAGGGTTAGTTTTTGTCTGGTTGTCCTCGCATGTGCATCTTTGCGACTTTGAAGTCGTTTTCGGTTTTTTTTTTTTTTTTTTTTTTTTTTTTTGTATTTTGTTTTCAATTTTACAGCCCATAAAGAATGCAATTAAGGAGTAATGGCAGAAAACTACAGGCAATTCATGCAGGGCATGCGGGTGTACATTCGGAGGACCGTTGTAAATAGGTCCAGACAATAGCTTTGTGGTCTTCAGCACGTAACAAAGATTATGGCTGTGGCTTTTGTGGCATTTCTAATGAACTCCCCATCTCCCCGCCAGTGTTTGTGACTCAGGGGCCCTATAAGGAGAAGAGAGTAATGAGGCTGCAGTTGTTCTCTGAGGTATCGTGGGCTCAAGGGCAGAAGTTGGTAACTCACGAATATAAATCCAGTTACACAATAACTGACATGATTACACTCCGACTCCCACGGTTTTGCATTATACAGTAATTATCCCAGCGCGGGCACATTTTTTTTCTTTTTCTTTTTTATTCGTTCCACACCGGACTCCAAGCCCGCGCGCAGGGTTCACAGTACCTCTTTGTGTGGAGTAAAAAAAACACATAGCAGCAACTACTACAATATAAAAGTTAATTTTACCACGCTATTAGGGTGAGACTTAATGGCTAGCCACAAATGCAGCCGTGGAGACTTGTACGCCGCATCTTGTCATTCATTACGCCTATCTTGGCGAGGTGAGGGATGCACGTGGAAATAAACTCAGCCGTGATCTGATGTGAAATTAATGAGACTGGGAGCGGATGCTGCCGGAGACCGGTGACAGTGCATACTCTCGATCTGTCACTCCCGCCCTCCCCGGCACACACACACACACAGAGCAGTGAAAGAAAAAGAATCGCGAGCCGTTATGAACGTGGCAGTGGCTGTCGCCGTCATCACTTTTGTTCTCTTTCATTTTTGATGTGTCACGCCCCAATTGACTACCTAAGCGCAGACTCCGCTAACCTCTTTGCCTTCGAATTGACAATATTCTATACAATATGTGCGCGAGATGAAGTGACTCACTGAAATGCACGCTGTGAACCTGTGTTTGAAATGTCAGGCTGTAGATTCTGCCTGGGTGCAAAATAATACAAAAACATTGCTTTTGTCAGGGCTCCAGAAGCTGCAAGTGCTTTGCTATCAGACTCTGTGCAACCCGCATATTGCTTCCAGTTAGCTGTGGCACTGAGAGGGGACTGAGAGGAGAAATCCCCTCTCTCAGCTGCGGGCGTTTTGACGAAGTTCGGCGAAGCTCTGTGTCTCCCAGATAATGGCTTCTGTCACCAGCGGTCCGCGTTTATCATGAAGTCACGTCAGCCTTTATCTTGTTATCTGATCATTCTTAAGAGCCCCCCGTGCTTTGGGGAATTTGGAATTAATCTTTTTGAACCAGGTCAGCTTTAGAGATGTCACGATCCCATTGGAAGATACTGACGGCACTGTTCGCACGAGGCTTAGATCGCCTGTGTCACAAGATCCCGTGAAACTGACGAAACAGCGAGCGACAGCCTGACCGTGCATTTTTTTTTTGTCAAGTGCCTGGTTGGAACAGCTGGGAAGTGTAGTCACCACTGTTAGCATTTCTCCTTGAGCACTCGGTCAATGTCATCGCCCGTCTCTACACACATCTGAGCTCCTTGGGGAGGCACTAACTGCACAAAGTCAATGGTCTGTAAATCATCATATTGATGAAAGAACGGAATATGGATACGGCTCACACACAACAACAGAACGTCTTTCGCCGATTTCAGAAACGCACGACTTTCTTTTTTTTTCCAGAAGCTGCCAGAAACTCTGCAAGGTTACATTAGAAATTTAAATGTAATAAATAAGCCTAAGTATCCCTGCAAAGGATGGATGCTTAATGCAGCCCAGGTTATTAAATTAACATAAATTCTAAACTATAAGTCATCATGGAGCTCTAGCCTTGCATCCAGTCGTCTTCCAGTATATTACCACAGCTTGACTGCATTACCCCAGTTACCCGACCGCGATTGAGCAATTTAAGTTTATTAAAGCATTGGAAAATATTTGTCTTGTGTTCAATTAAGAAGCGTTTTGCGGTTAATGCCCTTAATTTTCATTCATTACCAGTGCAATGTTCCTTGAGAACAATCTGCGTGGAATTTGAAGGTCATAAATGTCTAATTTTCATTTTGTTGATGAGCAAATAAAACGCGAAGCCATCTATTAGCATAACAAGACTAATGTGTGCATAACGAGCCTATTGAGCTGATGGGACTATTAGGCAAAAGGGGGATGGGTCACAGCCTCTGAGAGATTTGGATGTTTTTAATTCTCATCAGGCCTGGGTGTTTAAAGGTATATACCAAGGAAGAAAATGCAATGGGAATAGCTTTTGCTTTATAATCAAGCTCCTGTTGGTTCTCTCCGTCCCTGCCCAGGTGTCAGACAGGTGTGACTACGTCTATGTGAACGGGAAGGAGATGAGGGGGAAGGTGAAGATGGCGGTGAACTTCACCTACAGCTACCTGAGCGCCCAGCTGGAGATGACCGTGTGGATCCCCCGCCTCCCCCTGCAGATCGAGGTGTCCGACGCCGAGCTCAGCCAGATCAAGGGCTGGAGGGTGCCCATCGTCGCTAGCAAGAGGTAGAGTCTGCCAGCTGGCCTCATGCCCGGTGCGCAGCAAGCATTTAGCTCACATAAAATACAGTCAATAGGGTAATCCAAAGTGGACATCCTTCTATAACAAATTAGCGTGGTTACTTGAGTGTACATTCATATTTCAAAGGAGTGTTATGGGAATACAAAAGTTAAGTGTCCTGCATTTAATACCATTGCGTGTGTACAAAGGAGGATAGCATCATGTATCATCTCTCTGGGAACAGAGATATAGGGTGTAAAGGAAAGTGATAAAGAGGAATCATAGCCATAAGAGGCCTGGAGATGTTGGTGCAGGGAGGTTGTCTTGGTGCAGGGAGGTTGTCTGTTCTGAGTGTCTGCTTTCCCTTTGGCACCAGAACTAGCTGGGACAGTGAGGAAGAGGAGGACCGCAAAGGGAAGGGCTGCATGCTGCAGTTCCAGCATGCCCTTGTGCGTGTGCTCACCCACTTTGTGGCCGATCAGCTGGACCAGCGTGAGCAGGTGGCCTACTTCCTGGGCGAGGACTGGCAGGTGGACGTCACCAAGCTGGTGCGCTACTTCCTCAAGGTGGAGGATCCACGCATCGCAAGGCTCCACGCGGGGAGGGTGCTATCAGGCCGGGACGTGGGCGTCACTGCTATCCAGGTACCTCTGGTCATTGCGGACTCCAAGAGTTGTTTAACAAACCCCTTGTCCTACAATCAGAGGTTTCTTAAATAGGCAAATGCCTCCTCTGTGCATGTGTCAATTGGACCAGGTAATGTCCCCTTTGTCGGACTCCATCTTGGCTGAGAAGACGGTGTCAGTGCTGGACGACAAAGTGACGATTACGGAGCTGGGGGTACAGGTGGTGTCTGGCCTCTCCCTTTCCCTCCAGCTCAGCCCAGGAAGCAACAGGGCCATCGTTGCCACAGCTACCACACAGGAAGTGCTGCAAAGTCCTAAACAGGTGCCTCCTTATATGAGCTATAGTTGAAGCCAGATGTACAGCTCTCTACAGTTAAGTGTTTAATACTTGTTTTTCACTTGAAGGTATAGTCATTTCAGCATTCTTCAAAAGTATGATTGCAACCATGAACAACACTCAGCTCCAGATGATGTTAACAACCTTTCATTTTGTATTTACCCCAGGAAGCAGTGGTTAGCACCTGGATCCAGTTCAGCGATGGCTCCCTGACGCCCCTGGACATCTATGACCCCAGCTACTACATGCTGACAGTGACGTCGCTGGACGAGGGCGTGGTGTCAGTGCGGAAGCCCCCGGTGGCGGTGGTGGCGGAGGGCGAGGGCCAGGGGGCGCTGGTGAAGGTGGAGATGGTGATCAGCGAAGCGTGCCAGAAGTCAAAGCGCAAGAGCACGCTGGCGGTGGGTAGCGGTAGCCTCAAGGTGAGGTTCCAGCCCAGCAGCCACCGCCCAGGTGGCCAGAGCAGCAGCAAACCAGATAGCCGCAGCGACTATGGGAACGATGGAGAGGAGCTGGGAAGCAACCGCAAAGAGCTGCAGCCCCAGCAGGGCCTGACCAGCAGCTCCGTGTCCGAACGTGAGGAGAGCGCCATGCGCAAGGTCACCACCACTGCCAAGTCCACTGTGCAGGACGTTGGCAGTGTCTCTGGCGGCAGCAGCGAGCTTGGCATGGATGCCATTGGCAGTGTGGGTAGTGTCAGCAGCGTGGGCAGCGTGCGCAATGTCGCAAACATTGTAAACACTGGAAGTGCAGCCAGCCCAGGCGGTAACGGCGGGATCGGTAATATTGGCGGCCCTAGCAGCGATGGCAGCATCAATGAGCGCGGGCCCGGGAAGGATCACAGCAACTTGGTGGATTACACCAACTTCCCCTCCCAAGTGGAGGTGCCCAAGCAGAAGGAAGTAGAGGTAGAGGTGGAGATGGGGAATGACCTGAAGCAGGGCTCCCGCCCCCTCACGGACCTGGAGATCGGCATGTACGCCCTGCTGGGGGTCTTCTGTCTTGCGATCTTGGTCTTCCTCGTCAACTGCATCTCCTACGTGGTTAAGTTCCGGCACAAGCAGCCGCCCACACAGGGCCAAGAGCCGGCCGGCCACCGACACGACTGGGTGTGGTTGGGCACCGATGCAGAGCTGGTGATGAATGTGCCAGGGACCCCACCCCAGCAGGATAGCCACAACACCACCATCATCGACATCGGGCCGGCCACAGAAAAGACGGCCACACTGGGCAGAAACACTAGCTACCCGCCCCAGGCCGACCCCCAGGTAAGCTGCATGGGTTCCCTCCAGACCAAGCCGGCCCGGCGAGAGTCCATCCACTCCCCAACCAGCAAAAGGAAGAGGGTCCAGTTCACCACCTTTGCCTCACTGGACAGTCGGAACCGCAGCCCCGACCCCCCGCCGAGGGAGAACGGCTTGGACATCCAATGGGTCGGGAAGGAGGAGAACTGTGAGGAACCCAAAGTGCCCACCCCAGACCACGTGGACCATCTATGACTCTGACTGTTCCCTCCTGCTCCGGGTGTGGGCACATCTCCATTCACCCGAATGCCTTCCGTCCTGGAGAGAGGAAAAAGGAGCACAGGACTTGACCAACGGCACTAACAAGTTCCTCGGCTGGTGTCTTACTCCCTCTGGGGTGAGGATACCCTGTACAAACACCACTCCAGACATCACGCTTTGCCAGTCTGCCTAATGACAGTTCAGGTCCTCAAGCATCGAGCTGAGCTAATGAATATTAACTAAGCAAACATACCGAAAAAATGAGAAAGATTTAGGGAAAAATATGATGATGCTCTGCTCTGAAACAGAACGGGCACTTTTTCCTGTGTGTTCGTGTGTGAAGTAAGGGGCTTAAGTTTGACAAAAGTTCCATTTTGAATGACACACAGGGTACACAAGGGAGGCCCAAGTGCTGTAGCAGGGGAGTGTGGCGGAGGGGCAAGCGGAGGGGGCTGAGTTTCCAGTCACTCAGATCTCTAGACTCACCACAGTGTGTTGGTGTCTCCCCTCACCAGAACCAGAGGCAAACACAGCGCTTGTGCTCAGTTCATACAGACCTATTAGATGCATGCCATTGTTCCTGACACCAAATGTAATGAACCAGGATGTACAGTAAGACTAATAAGGGATCGTTTTATAACCGTATTTGTCTATATTGTATAGATTTATTTGTGTTCTTTTAAGTTGACTTTGGACAATCTTTTTTTATGTACAGTCTGGTATAATTTCTCATTAAAAGCTGGAATACAAAGTCATTTTGAAATACCTGCCTGCCTTGCTTTTCAGTTATTTCAGTATGCATTGGGCACAGTGTATGCTATACATGTGTAAGATAGACAAGGCATATAGATTCTGTCAAATAAAAGGCAGTCTTGGAGGGACCAAGCATTTATCACTGTTATAGGAGGTTTTTGGAGCCAGCTTCCTTCTGTTTCATGACACTCCCTCAGCTGTGAGCTGAATAGCTCCCTGTAGTCTTCATTATGGAGGAATGACTTATCTTAGGTATGTGTGTACAGCATAGATAGAAATACTCAGCAGTCCTTGCTCAACTGTCTTTTTTTAAATAAAGAACCTGTTGATACAGCAAAAAGATTCTAAAGGAGCCTGTCGGAAGACTATGTGATCAATCAAGAACGCTATTAATAAAGGTAGTTTAATGCAGTATAACACTCATAATCACTCATTACCACAGAGCGCTTTTTTCAAGTGCTACACAGAGAAGTGATTGCAATAATTTGAACTAATTATAATTACTAGTTCCTCGGGACGATGGGGGATCTTACGTTTACTATGCCATTAATACTCTTGATCGCCTTATGATTAAAGCTAGAACGCGCCACAAGGACGTGCGCAAGTGGAGTGGCACTCGATGTGGGCACTTTTCCAGGTAGGCTGCACCTGGCGTACAAGAGCTAGCAGCCCTTGAGTAATTTCTTCCTTTTCCTCGTGTTTTAAAGTCCCTAACACCTGTCACTGAATTTCAGCCATTACATTTCCATTTGTCCCGCACAGACGAATGGACAAGCATGCACGACCTCCCCTCCCCTCTACTGCTAACTTCTCATATTCGTAGTAGATGTGAGAAAAAAAAAAAAAACACTGAAAAGAACTGTCTTTTCATTCCTGTCTCACTACAGATTGGATGCAGGAACGAGCACAGATTATCTTTGTCTGTCTTAAGTCTATAAATAGAGAGGTAAAGGCAGCTGACTTTTCTTTGACAGGATTTTGACAAGTCCTGCTGATTTTGATGTCTCCAAATGGTACGTTTAAGTACAAAGCTTTCCCTGAAGCTCTTTAATAACACCACCCAGTGTAACAGGATATTGCTGCAATAATAACGGATACATTAAAAAGGGACCCATCTGGTGCGTTTGTCTCAGTTTATGTGTGGGTGTGCTGTTTTGTCAGTGAATACGTCCATTTGAATGTGTGCCTGGCGTGAAAGAGTCAGCGGCATGTACGTGTTGAGTGTGTCAGTTTGAGTGTGGAATTTGCGTCCCATCAGTGAGGTATCAGCGTAATTGTGGAGCTTGTGGGCAGTGCAGCAGTTCCAGTGATGTGAATGTGTAGGTTGTGTGAGCAATTATGCTAGGAATGTGCAGGAACAATGGCTGGTCTCCCATGAAGAGCATCTTTCCGGGTCTCTCTCACATTGTCTCATCAACGCTCTCAGTATCCTCTCCATTTCATTAATGAGTCATAATTTCCACAGCATAGGTACCCTTGAACTGATTCACTGAGTTCATAATCGTATTATAGAAATGTCCGCTATATATACCACCTATTGCCTTGATTAATTTAATATCTCATGAAAACTGTGAACCCCTGTCAGCAGAAATAATATGGAAGGAAAAAATAAAAGTGCTTCCACAGGACACAGGAGGTTCCATTACACAACTGCTGGGTGCGTTAAAATATTTAGAGTTTAATGGCATCTGGCCTTAATCCTAAAATGATGATATGATGATGATGACGATATGCTTTTTTCTCTAAAAAAAATAATAACCCACAATGTTAAACCAATTTACTATTCTGTAAGCAATGATGTGTCAGTGTTGGTAAACACATAAGCAGTATATTCCAAGATATTCTGTTGGTCTGTCCTGGTTAGCTGTTTTGTCTTAAAGAAACCATCAGTTTCATAGCGGTTGTTTTATTACATGTTGGAAATGCATGAACCTGCAGTTCATCCACCCTGAAAGATACTGACTAATGTTTATGGACTCACATATTTATTAAGATTATTTCCCATTTAAGTTACAAGATACATTCACTTTCTTCCCCAAAACCACTTCAGTCAGCCATAGAGCTGAGCCTATTTTAACATTCACATACACCAGCTACACAAAGAAGTAGTAATATTACAATCACTTCATGTTCCGTTAAAATTTGGTCATAAATATGACATTCCCCCTCTCAGCCTGGGATTGACACTCTTCCTGCAGAGTTTGAGTCTTCGCCACCCTCCCATGTCTCTGCCCATTGGCACAGTTGACAGTCATTGGTAACACTGTGTTCTCATGACCTTTTAAAACCCGTTTTAACTTGTGTGTGTGCTCCAAGCTGACACGGATCTGGGTGACCCTATTATATCCCTGGCATTCATGAAACATTCATGGCAGTGAATAGTTAAATTAATGGATTTCACACTGGTTACGCCACGCCAGATAGACTGGTGTCTGGGAAGGCAGGATGGCCTATGAAGGGCTCGAACGTGAGGAGGCATTCAGAGAATTACAGGAGATTTACAGTGATAGTGAGGTCATGCATATAAAACAAAGAGCTTTCTGAAAGACCTGGGGTATTAACAAGAACGCCACTGCGCCATAGATCCATATCTGTACCAGAGGCAGTTTGCTCTGCCTCGGTGGTGGAGCAGCGTCAGTTGATTGACGCATCATTCCCTCTCCATGCACATCAAGCAGTGTGTGCCGAAGTGTCCCTCAAGAGTTATCTGCTCACGCTCACACTTATTTTTCCCTCATTCAGCCGACGGCTCAGCTTCAAACACTGTGATCGGAAGTCTTAATTACAGAGGGTAGGACGGGAAAATAAAATACCAGATGCAATGCAATGTGACATTTTGATTTGAAAGCAACCTGTGTATTAGTGAATGGCTAGAAGACTGGTTTTCAATCATCATAAAGGAACTATGCTGCAAAAGAACAAAAATAAACCGTGCTCCATTGAACATTACTCTGATGGCGCAGTATTGAGAGGCAGGTAAAAATAACCAAGCAGATGTGAACATGCTCTCAGGAAACCATGAAGATCTGGATGGGAGACCTTTGTGCAGAAAGGCACAAGCATCCATGGATGTGGAATAAATTAGCTTGTGATTGTGATTATGAGTTCCAGCATGTTGTGTGTGTGTATATATATATGTGTGTGTGTGCGCGCACAGCAAAGTTTAAAATAACAATATATCAATACATACACTGCAATTATATAGAAGTATAACTTTCAAGAATGAGAATGTTTTCAGTGAACTCAATTTAAAAAGGAAGCAAAAGCTGTAGCACCGCAATATTGATTTGCGTGTTTTTTTTTTTTATAAATGTTTACTATGAAATTGTTTTTAATATGCTGAGAAATATTGTCTTGCATTTGAATGTTTTTGAAATTGGGTTGTTTTGCGGTGCAGTATATTAAAAGCTAGAAACAGAATTCAACTTCATTCTGGAAAAAGAAAAAAAAACTACTTAAGGCTTGAAAGAAAGCTAAAGCCGTATTCCCCTTGACATCCTTTGAAATGGAGATGATATGTCACACAAAACCTCTGAAGAAAAATTTTTCTTTCATGGAAACAATACACACAAAGCTCTACTCTGACCATTCCTTTTCTAATAAGAAACAGTTGTTTACAGTTTTTTGGTCAAAGGGAAGCCACTGTCCTGAGAAAACAACAATGTAAACGACTGGCCGCCCCTTCCTCTCCCTGTAAATGGAGACCAGAACCCCCCTGTACATGGAGCTCAGTTCACGCAAGGCACTTTGGAGCTGTGTGGGACCCTGGAGCAGCACGGAGGAGGCGTGGAAGAGTTTGCGTCTGTGCTCACTGGAGGAGCTGCACCAGCTGCTGGTAGGCGATTCTCTCCTTGGCCGAGCTGTGGCACTCCTCCACGTACCGCTTCCCATTTCTCACCACCCGCTCCAGCAAGGGGTGATCTCCCAGAAGCCTCTTGGACACGTTGATGAAATCCTGATGAGAGCAGAGCGAGCATACAGCGTGTGCATGTCTGCGCCTGTGTGCACACGTGCATGCATGCGTGTGCATGTGCGTGTGCAGCACCCTTTAGCAAAACCTTCACTGTACAGAGGGATATGAGGAGGTTGAATTCTGTCTTTTGGACATGGTGGCAGTCACTGAATCATAAACCTGTGTCCTGTCTGGGTGGGTCCTCTCTCACAGAGTGGCACCTAGCAAACCATGGCAACTTCCTCACTGCAGATAAAGTAAACTCATTCTATTCAAACACCGCAACGTCTGTCATTAACCTTACCACCACACCAGCTCTCTGTGCTTGGAGGCAAAGCAGGACAAGGGGGAAGAGAGGGGCGAAAGGAGAGCGCCTCATTAAAACGAACAGCGGCTACATCTCCGAGCAACACTGGAGATGTACTGTGTCCAGGCAGCGTGGTTATTTGTGTAGCGGCTGGACTGGGAGCTGTGATGTGGGTACTTCTGAAGCAGGTTTGATGTGGCTCCTGTAACCCCCCTGCTGTCTGCTTTTGAGTGCTGACCTGGAGTGCAAAACACCCAAGCTCACAGCAAGATCTCCTGGGCCATGTGAGCACGTGACTGGATCAACAGATCTGCCCAGTTCCAAAGTCAGTTAATTCCTGTAACAATCACAATATCCAAAACTCTCCCAGTCAGGACCTATTGAAAGGTTGAGAGGAGGATGCAATTATATCCTGAGTGCCACTTGATTACAAGTGGCTGTCGGAGCAAGTGCACAACAGGTTGGGAAATCTATGGAAAGGAGAGACTATAGCACCACTTGAGAGGTCTATTATTAAGCAGTCATGGCCAATGCATTATGTTAGCTTGCTGCTATGTAATAATAAGTACATTTTTAACAGGCACTTCCAGGTTGTTGTACTCCAGGCAGCACTTAATTCTGGCCATGGGGCAGATGAATTTATTTGTTTTTCGGCAAAGGAGCTTGTTTGAATTATAGTTTGCAACTCTGTATATTAAAAAAAAGAAAAAACGATGGCTTTGAGGTTTCCTCTACTTTCTGCTGTTTCTGCAAGCTTTGTCAAGGGAATGCTTACATGAGGTTTAAATTGAAGAGGGAATTCAGAGTTTGGCTATTAACACACAACAACAACCTCTCTTCTGTTACACTGACACCCAGGTGAAATTTCTTTACTTGTGAAGCTATTCATCACTGTTTAACGACTTGCTTATATGCTTCTACGGGGAATAGCACTTCATGAATGCCCTGCCTATAAAAATGCACTGTTATACAGTGCTGTGGGAAGGGGGATACTCTTCGTACTCCACCTGTTCAACAAAGTCTTTCCCAGAAGGAGGTAACGGAGAAGGGAAAGGCCAGCCCTGGCCGGGCCGAAGCCTGACTCTCTCCTGCCCCTTGTGTGAGGCTCTACCGCCAGGATATTTCTGTGCGGCTCAGGGCTGCTTAACCCGAGGGCCATTTCCTGTGACCACCAGCTGCGAGGACTGATCCCTTGGCATTGGAATCACGGGAGCCGCACGTAAATGTCAACTCCCCCCCCTCCATGACCCTCCCCCACCCACTTCACCCCCAGGGCTTTACCTCATAGACCTAAGCATCTAATTAAAGACACTCTCTCTCTCTCTCTCTCTCTCTCTCCCTCTCTCCCTCTCTCTCTCCCCCATTCTCCCTCCCTCTCTCGCTGCTGCTCCATGCTGTTCAGTGGACACTGAGTGGCTCCACGTGAGAGCTCCTCTGTCAGGGACTGTAATGAGGTCCCTCCTGTGGAACAGCTGCCCCCGAAAAGACACTCTTCCCCAGCAGCAGTGAACTGTGTCACACTCGCCAGAGCTGAAGCTGTCTCACAGTGGTGTTTCTCAGGCTGCTCTGTGCTGTAGCGAGGGCCAGTTGATTTTCCTCTTCTTTTACAGAGAACAGAGGGCAGAAATGCTGTTTGTTTTATCGATTTGTGGAAAGCAGAAAAGCAGAGAAAGTTATCCAGACCCAAAGCAAGACGCTGAAAGTTAAGCATAAGCAGGGCAACTGGGACTCAGCTGCAGGTGTCTAATGGCAGAAAACTGGAAAATGATTGGAACAAATAGTCCTGCTGTCCTATGTTCCCCTTTTCATCTTTGTTTTCAACAATTTTTTATTTCTGCTAAATATTTCATTTAGATGGCTTTAGTATAATGCCAGACCAATGTTTTCATGTTCACTTCTGATCTAGACATCTCAGCTTGTTTTACTAGGACACAGAAGGGAAATAACATGAAAATTATATTGAGAGTGGATACAGTACGCTAATGGTGTTTTCAAGAGCAGCCCATGTGTGAGTTGGAAGGTGTCAGTGAATCTCTCTGTACGGTGCTGGGTTGTTTGAACGTGCGTGGCTGTCGTAGAGGTGACTGCACCCAGGTGTCAGGGTGGGGCAGTGAAGGAAGCATCAACCCCTCCCTTGTCACCTGTGTGTGTGTGTGTGTGTGTGTGTGTGTGTGTGTGTGTGAGTGTGTGTGTGTGTTTGTGTGTGTGTGTGTTTGTGTGTGTGTGTGTGTGTGCGCGAGTGTGTGTTCTGTGCATCTACCTGCGGTGTGGAAAACAGCAGCCCTGTGTCCTCGTGTTGGACAATCGCTGAGTTCCCAGGGATGTCCCTGGCCACCACAGGAACCTCCAGATCCATGGCCTGGAACAGGGGGCGCACCAGGGGGATCACTGCTCATTCACTCAGCCTAATCAGAGCTGTCGCGGCGGGCAGCCCCGCTCCACAGCCAGCTGCCGCCCGCTCATTCCGACACTTGACTTAAACATCAGAGCACCAGTTAATTGCACCTATCGGATAAATACCTCGCCATCAGGTTGCTGAGGAAAATACAGACAGACTCCTCTGCGGCCTAAGCCTTCTGAGGATTGCCTTAATCCGCAGTGTTTAAAAAAGATTAACAGGATTACGCCCTTGCTCACTGATAAGGGCGGAAAGAAAGGATGGCGCTTTGTTAATTCCGGTAATGAAAAGTATAATGGCCAGATATCAATGTGGTGCACAGGTGGGGCGGCAAGGGGGCAGAGGATGATGCATCGGGCCCAAAATCAGATTACATGCTATCATAACCGTCTGCCCCAGGGGGACGGCCCATACAACCGGAGTGAATACTTCATCTCAGGGCAATTATGAAGTCAGATAACTGTTTCAAACTGTCGTCATCTCTCCATTTGTCAACCGGAAGAGTTACTCCCCACTTCAGCTGGAGGCCAAAGTACAGAAAGATAAAGCAGGAGGAAGGCTATTTTTTCCATGTATTTCTAAAGAGGCATAAGTGAAACTTCTCCCATCGACAACCTGTGGATGATACAGCGTGACCCACCTCCAAAATGGCAGCCGACATCCCTTCAGAGATAGAGCTATTGACCAGAGCAAAAGACATCTTCAGGGCAGCGTGAAGCTCCTCCTGACTCCTCTCTGGGGCTAGGAAGACTCCCTTAGCTCTGGAAAAAAACAAAAACATTTGGACAACAGTACTTACACACACTTTTATTACATTGCAGAGGGAGACAGCAGGCTGTGTTGCACAGCTATGGAGAGCTGGTCTTTGTCCTGAGTGAAACCACCCTCAGTGGCCCTGCTAGGGCCTCTCTAATGACAAAACGACACCCTCAAGAGTATCTGAGCAAAAAGGGAAGATTGCCTCTGCCACATGCATTTTTATGATTTGGCTTACACCGCTGCAAGCCTACGCAGAGCTCTCTCTCTGTCCCCTGTGGCAGATGAGTCTAACTATGAAATGTACAGAGGCGGCACATCTCCGACTGAGTTTCTGTGAGCGCGGAACGCGTAGCCCAGAACCTGCTGAGTGAATCGCAGGTCTGCAGAGCGGTGGCGCTGGAACAGATACGAAAAAAAAAACACAAATAAATGAAGCTGAAAAGGTTTACCTTTCAACATTCGCTTCCACCTCCCTAGTGAACACAGGATCGATCTGAAACAAGATAAGGTCGCTTTTAATAAAATTCCACCATTTGCCCTTATTGATCGGGCAATATAGATGAATTCACTTTTCTTTCTCAAGTAGTTGCTGCTTTTTTTTTTTAAGGAGAAGTCAGCACAATATAGACATTCAGCTCTAAGAGGTTCTTTCACTAGGGACTTCCTATAGCACTGAAACTCTCCTTTGAGCTCTCATCAGTTATATGGTGTTTGGTTTGCTGCTTCGAAAAGCAGGTGGCTGTTCATAATAGGCCAAAGAGGGAAAAGAAGGATGATTTAGGTATAGAGCAGCAACTGTTGCACACTGTACCATAAAATTGTCTTTGTTTTATCCAGACAGCAGTAATTTCCTTCAACAAAAACCTCAGCCTTATGACATCATGCCCTTGCCCACCTAGCTGGCAGTGACAGAACAGATCTGATCCAATTATGCACCCGCTCGGAGTCAATTCGTGCAATGCTACCGCGGCCGACATTGACAGAGAGGACCATGAATGCAAGAGTGACAGCCAAGGTCCCCTTGCAGCGCGGAGCCGAGGAACAATGCGGCTGGTTTACAGAAAGAGTTTGGACTTATTTAACCTGCATGTCCTTAAGGACAGAAAAGCTGAAGGTGCATGAAGGGCAATGCAGCACACATGAGAGAGCAGACACATCTAGCTCAAGTTAATGAGCTATGGATAATGCACTGCCATCTCTCCTACCCTGGCAGTATTCTGTCACCTCAACAGTGATACCTGCTCAGACCACAGGTTCACTGACACAAACCCATGTAATCTGTCTCCATAATATCTGAGCACCAATTATTCATTGCTCTTGTTAGTACTGTTATTTTTGAAGTACTAATTAGCTTAAACTTTCAAAGGCAAAAAATAAAGACTCACTTCAGAATTTGACAACATTATTATGACTGTGATAATTACTGTTGTTGTCGTTGCTGTAATTATTTGCTCGTTAAGCAGACACCTGTGTCCATGCAAACTAACACATATTACATTTTTGGTTTCCAGTTATGCACAGCGGTATTTTACCAAAGAGATTCAGTCATAAGTACAACAGCATAGTCCCTGGGGGATACGACCTGGCTGCCATCCCTAACCACTATACCACAGTGCAAAACAAATTGCTGCTTGCAAAGCAAGAAAAAAAATTATGATAACCAGCCATCTTTCATCTTTGTTTTGCTTTTGGTTAGGAAGGCTAATATCAATTTTGACACTCCGCATCAATGTCATATTATTTCAGTCATCTTAACTAATTATCATAATTCATATTTTTGTGGAAGCTTTCAGCTTATCTTTTTATGTTTGTCAAATGACCAAACTGATTTATAGCTGGATGGCTGACAGCATATCATTGTATTTATGCAAAAGCATGTAGACCCAAGAAAGCATATGACACAAACAGCTACATGTAAAAGGATGCTTCTTAATCACATGATTCCATTTATTTGTTTTGTTATTTTTCATGATAATAATTTTTCAAAATGGATCATTTAAGTGTTAAACTGTGCACTTTGATTAAAATTGATTTTTTATTTATAATACTGAAAGATAATAGATGCATTACCGTTGTTTTAATTTTCATGGCAACAGCAAACAATGGGACAGGGATCAGCCAAAAGATTAACCTCTCCCAAAATCAGAGAGAGTTTAATAATTTTCATTATAACTACTACTACTGTTTGGTTTATTTTCTTAGAAGCAGCCCCTGTTCACAATGAATTACGTGGCTTCTGGTAGAAAATGTGGTTTTGTTTTTCCACTGAGGTTTTAATCTTGACGATTGATTACTACAAGACAATACCGCCGGTCATACCTACAGACGTGCTTTCTGCTCGTGTCAGTTGCTCCAAAAAAGCATTTCAAAATCCCTCCGATTTTCAGAGATTGAGGTCAGGGTGGGGTCACTTCCCAATCTGATTAATTGCAGGGTGTGGGATTTGCATGCATTAACTGGCCCACTGCACAGCGCTCATGTGGACCAATTCAGGTCAAACACCCTTGCAAGCAAGCTGCTGTTTGCCTGTCTGTTTTTATTCCCGCGCATATCCGTCTCATCGCAGAATATCTGAGCTGATGGCGCGCTGAATACGAGATGAAATTTAATTCATTTGCATATTATGCACCAATAATTGGCGTCAGGGGAGGTTCTGGGAAAACGCATCGCCACTACAACTACAAGTTACTATAAGATAGAAGTGGCATGGGAACAATAACCTCTGCCTGCTCCTTTTTTTGACATTAAATATGGAGAACATTTTTTCCTCATGGAGTGATTATTTCGTTTGCTTTAGGCAAGGATTGAGCATCAACATAAATCGACAATTATAACATGAGGTCATGTGACAGCGCATTCACTCTCAGGAATGCATCTCTCACTGTAGAAAGTGTATTCAGAAAGAGCATCACCGGAGTACTCCTGACCCTCCGCAAGACAAACGGAAGGAGAAGTAAGTGCTGCAAGGCATGAGAAGGAGCCAACCTCTGGCAGTGGGCCTGGGAGCGTTCCCTCTTTAATCCAGAATTCCAGGGTGACAAAAACTGTGAAACCGCTGTCTGTACGCGCTGACAACAGCAAACAAAACTGTTAGCCAAAGCACTGCTTTACAGGGCAAATTGTCTCACTGCGGGATGAAATGTGACAGTTTACCACCACAGCACTGGTGAAATAAACACTTTGTTACAGTAGCGTCTCTCCCTGTGTTTTTCCATGTCTCAGCACCCGTGTCTCTAGATGATGTTTTGCACTCCTAACCGAGGCCGGTAACGTTTGATTCCAGCGCCGATAACTTGGCATCGCACGATGGCAGACACGGCCTCCGACATGTCAGGAGTTTAATTTGTTGAGCTTTACATGAATCCATACAGAAGCAGCCTTCGCTGAGGAAACCCGTCAGACGGGAACACGAAGCAAATTGGGGCAGAGGCCCATCAGACAGGAGAGCTTGAGCCACAATAGACATTACATTACATTCCATGCATTTAGCAGATGCTCTTACCCAGAGCAAATTCCAGCACAACTGAACATAAGTGTATCCGTTCAAGTTAACAGACGAAAGAAAACGGAACAAAATGCATGCTGGTGCCAATGTCTGAGGACAAAGGGAAAAAAAACACAAAATGGCCTGGAAATGGCTCAACATCTAACGATCGATGTGGGGGACGCGAGGAGGACGAAGGCCTCGAATTAATGAGAGGTCAGTCATGTGAGGCCGCGCCTACGCGGAGACAGCGCCAAGGGGCTCCCGGACAGACAGGAGAGGGGGGCCGCGGTGTTCCGGAGCAGAACGACAGGACAGCCGCTGGAAACCCCTTCAGCCTCCCTCGCCGGTGTCCTTCCCCACGATCGATATTCGGGCGAGAGAGGCGAATGCAATTAACTCAATGGAAAACGAGTTGGGTTTCTGCACAGAAAATACGAGAAAGAACCTCATTTATTTTCTCTGACCGAAGACGTCTCACACATGCCATGAGCCGTTTTGCCTGGGGGTGGGGGTGGGGGTGGGGATCGCATAGCATATAAAACATAATGCATATTGGCATTTCTCAAAGTGCATAAAATGAATTTCAAGCACCACTTGGATCTCACTCTGTATTTTTTCTGGCCTACTTTCAAGCCATGTCACTCATCCTTGAGTTATTTGCAACCTATAAAAATGAGAAACTCTCATGAGTCTCCTGTTATCTTTTAGAGTGTAATCCTTCAAACAGAACATATAAATTTGAGGGACACCAACAAACTGATATTTTTAACCTAGCTGCTCTTGTGTATTGCGTAAAGAACATACAGGCAACTGATACAGGCACTTATTTTTTCCCTTGACCTTCGAAAAGTATTCTGCAGAAGGAGATGCACTACACACCCGACAAATTTTAGCTAAGATGATGGAGGTAAATAGTAAAGTATCATACAGATTATTATATAGATATTACACAGATATTAAGATATTAAGATATTATGAAACATGCACTGATTCTATAAATATGGAAGTCTCTCTCCTCTTAAAATGACTAAAAATAACAACTGAAATCACAAGGTGGTGAAGGTGACTTAAAGGCTTTCTGTTTGAGCTACTTCTGCTTTATTACCGACAATAAAGACCAACCAACTAATGGACTCACAGGTAACTCAAGCTATGTGTCACAGCTGGTTCGTGTGTGGCCCCAGACGTTCACCAGCTCGTTATCATAAATGGTCAGGTCTTTATTGTGGACCAGATGTCCTTCTACTCTTGTCCTCTCATAGAAGCACGGACCCAAGCTGTAGGCGGCATGACTCTTACTTGAAGTGTGCCCTCAGCGCCTCAGGGCCCGCTGGAGCACGGAGGAGGCGTGTGGGGCATAATCTGTTGTGGCACATGACTCGATACTCAGCTAGGAGGTCACCCTCCTGTGGGCCCGCTGCTCTTTACCTTTCCAGCGCAGGTGGGTGGGCGAACTCTGCCCCTTAGAAGGCCGCCTGGCCTGTCCCTCTCATCCCAACGGCCACGGCCCTCTCAGCATCCGCTTGGTACAGGCCATTCTTCCATTTTAATAGCCCAGATACCATTATCTCAGCTGTATCCAATTAGACCCTCTCCTGACTCCACGCGCTTGTTGCCATGGCGTTCCATAATCAAACATGACCAAACAATGACGAGGGCCTTGAGATATAATGATGAGGGGAAGAGATATTATGGCTATCACAAAAGGCAAATGCTACTCCAACAAGGTGAAGCAGAAAGCTTGTGGGGACTCACCTCCGGTCCGATGATGATCAGAACAACTGACGGATCCTCGGAGTGCCACTCTGAAAGAGATACATCAGCTTCAGCCAAACGATCAAATAAATGAGGGACGAAGACTGATTTTGTCAGGGCACCCGCTTTTGTGGGTAAGGGGCGGAGAGACTGAAGGAGCTCTACACCAGTGCATTATGTTAATGTAACACACACCTGAGAATGCCTCCAGCAGGTAGAGAGGGTCCTTCACTCTCCTGAGACCACACACCAGGAGGAACACATGCAGATTGTCCACACCAGCATCACTCACACCTAGACACACAAAACACAACAGGCATTTTCTTAATGTTAATTACTCTTAGCAATTAAGTAGGCACTGGGACCCAGGGAATAGGTTTCTTCCCAAAGCAGGAACAGAGACATTAGTGGACCTTCATACTGAAGGACATTAACAGCTAAGTGATTCTAACAATTATCTTCAAAATGGTTTTGCACCTAGCGTTGGTAAATTTAATTTAAAGCAATAATCGGCAGACACAGGTATCAGTCGCACCTATAACAAAGTTCTCGAGCAATGTATCAAAAATGTGGATCACCAGCACTAAAAGAATCAAAGGGTAGAGGTGGTTTCCTGAACTGAACACGTGAAACTCAGTACCTCAGTGGCTCTGTCCCTCTTTTTGGAAAAGCTGTCTCTTTTTTTGAATGGCAGACTTATTGAGTCCGTAGTTTTTTCATCGATCACCCCGAAGGACAAAGCAAGTCCTGGCTAGGCTGTGGAGGAGCTGGGCCACCAGCAGAGGCTGCACCCACTGAGCTGGTAAGAGCGGCCTCTCCTGCTGCTGCCCATAATAACTCACTCCGGTCTGCTGGGCACAACACCTTTTTTTGCCTGCTATAATAAGAATTATGCAGTAATGAACAGTTCACTGTAGGACAAATTAATATTTCCTTCCCTTTAACCTCCATGGCTGGATAATTTATGAGCAAAATGAAAGAAATCTTCTTACAAAAATAAATAAGTAAATGGCGCAGAAAAGATTTAGCGGTGACCGTGAATGACACGTTTAGCTCTCTCTCAAAGTTCTGAATAAGGACAAATGGCTGCAGATGATTGGTGATCAGGCACTGCACTGCTGCAGAGCTGCACTCAGTGACCACGGCTCAGGCGTGTCCCCTGATTTGTGACTTTTCTCCACAGCAGTAAGCACAGGTTCACATGGCCGCTGTCGTTAAACAGAGGCCAAGGTGCATGATTACCTAACTTCTACGGCACTGTAAGCTCAGTGGGTTAAACTGGAAATGTGGTCACCTAAAGGTTCAAGACCTGGCCTCCAGATAACTCAAGCAGCTCGAGCAGCCCCCCCCCCCCATCCCCCCATGCATAAACCCCACCCCCACTCATGTGCAGCTGTAGCCCGCTCTCAGTGTTTCTAAATGGCGGACCGCTGCTAACAACATTTCAATCTGTAGGCTAATGCTTAAAGCTTTAAACACTAAACCCATCAAAGCTCTATCTCTGTTGTGCTCTTAGAGAACTAGGCCCCTTATGGCATGGCTTATAAATGTGTGCTCTGTGGCTGGGGATGGACTGAAGGTACCAGAGGAAACGGCACAGGGTACACTTAGGCAGCAGCAGCACACCGTATTAATTCACAAGCAGGAGTGCTAAAGCGCATGTTATCCAATTAGAATACTGACACCCGATCTGATTATTGATCTGATTACTCAACAATTATCCCTCTAAGAGAGAATTCCAGGAGTCTGTGCAGCTTCTTGGAAAGCTGATAAATGCATATTAAATGCGACAACAAGCCGCTGAATATGTCGTCGTCGCATATGACCCAAAGGGACGAGAAGCGATACATGAGCATGCAGCAATTAAAGCCTTTTCCTTTGTTTCGTGTGAAGGAAGGATGCGGTTAGGCCCCGTAATCCATCTTTAGGCTCTATGACGCAGAGGTTGCTGGCTGGGACCTGGCGGAGGTCGAATGCCGTCTCCACGTGATCTGGGCTGCCGTGAGATGGTCCTGTGAGGATGCGCGCTAAACTGAAAAAAAAGTTCCAGGGGCAAAATCCGTTCCTTGCTGGGTTACATCAGGAGGCTCAGAGTGTTTACCTTAATGCCATCAAAGAGCTTCGGAAATAACTACACGCGGCCCTTTGAGCACAGGGCAATCCCACGCACACCAAAGAAGGAAGAACCACTCACCTAGCTGTCTCTTGTTCCTGCTTTTATTCATAATATTAGTAATAATAATAATAATAATAATAATAATAATAATAATCTTTTAATTCATTGCTTAGCATACCTCCTTATCTAGGATTATGAACTAAATCTACATTTATGTCCACTTATTTAGAAGGATATTTACTGATATTTGCTACACTTTAGTACTGTGCTAGTGCTAATGATAAAACAGCCCCACCTGGAATATACTTATATAAGTATAACCATCCATCTTTTTATTTTAGCTACAGCTGTGTGTGGTTATATGCAATATTGAATAAGAAGTCACAGCAGAGTCGCGTGAGTGGCTAGAAACTGCCTTTCAAACAGGAGGATCAATATGAGAACACAACTATAGCCAGCCTTTATTTCTTTTCAATGGCCCAGTGATGATCTTCACCATGACGGTTACGCTTCACTTCATTACACTCAAAGAAAACAAACCATTTCAAACCACAGTAAAAAAAAAAAAAAAAAAAAAACACAGAACGATCCCATATCAATAAAGCAGTCTATCTAGCCAGAGGACTGTTCTGTTCTAACTGCCCTGGCCTATGCTAACAGTGCACCACTGAAAACAAATAAGGGATCACCTCTCAATGATTAGCGTGCGTTCTGCTAATGATACTCCAGGTGGCTAATGCTAGCTATCAACTTATTGCATTTTGTTACTGAATACAGGTACAATGCAGGTGCAGGTGATTCAGAGAAAGTGCTATCCTGCACCCCTCTGGTTCCTAGTCCATTTTCTAAGACACTATGCCATACAACTGCTCTGCACTGAATTGCCTGATGCATCCCCGTGAAGAGACTTCTTCACTGCAACGCAAAGTGTTTTTGTATTATTTTGTATTAATGTCATTTTAACACATTTAAATGCTTTACCCATTCTAAATCATTCCAAGTATTGTCTAATTTATTTATTCTTATGTTCCCAGCAAAAATGATTGTCTTCTCACTCTCCTGAAACAGCCCCTGTATCACTTCACCCATCGAAAGCATTCTTCATTGTCACTAGCCACATCACCAAAATGAATCCTCCTGCATTCTCTGGAAAAAAAAAAACACAGGACATTTATAACTGTATAAAATATCTGATGTCATGGGCCAGTTGACTGCAAACTCCTGAGGTAAAATTATTCTGTGTGCGTACGCAACTCTCTATTTCACGTCATTGTGTCGCACAGAGCCCTTCCTGCTGATGCGGGAGAGTGCTGAAAAAATGTGGCCACAACAACAGCCCTGTCGCGGTGCAGCTCCTCACAGCTCAGCAGTGACTAAGTGCTGCACCAAGCCCAAAAATCACAATGCTTGACATGCGTTTCCCTTTCCCCCCCTCTTCAAACGGTCCCTCAGGGCCCAGCGGGGGAGCTGTTCAGAACCTCAAACAGAATTTCAGCTACTTACTTTGAGCATTACGGGAAGCCCATAGAATGTTTACAGTTCCACATTGTGATGTAATCGAAGAGTGAACACAATAATCCTGAAATGAATTTCGTCAGGGCCAGAATCAAAGAGGGGTAGCAAGAGAGTGCTGCCTGCTGGTAAACAATCTTCACTTACTGCAGATGTAAAAGGCAGAGGAAAAAGGAGAAGAATGACAGAGAAAGAAGGGGAAAACAATCTTACATATCTGTCAAAAGGAAGAGCATCAAGAATGGATAAGAAACAGAACCTCCAGGGAGAGTCAGGATGATTTCCTTTTGTTCGGGGGGAGAACTGATTTGGACAAATCGTCTCTTAAGCCAGCCCCATTTGTTTTGCGTCTGTTCCCCGTCCCTTGCATTGCGGACCCAGTTTCTCTTCTTTCTCACTTTGATCTCGGATGGCATTTTCGTGCCGCTCCTGTGACTTTAACGCTAGTGGCAGCAGCCGTTGTGGTGTGCTCAGCCTGCAATAGCCACAAATCAGAGGTCCTGTGTGCCTCTCATTTCAAACTTTAAGAGCTGTCAACAGCCATACCCATATGCTTGACAAGGTTTTGCGACGCTAGAAAACACATTTTATAGGGCAACGTCAAACAGGAGGGGGATGGAGAACTTAGATGTGGATTTCTCCTAAAGGATTCTATAGTGTAGATAAGATATTTATTTTAGGCCATGGTGCGGAAATCAAATATTATTTCTAAACCAGAAAACATAAATCCACCCGTTGAAGGCTGCAGAAATTTAGAATTTATCCTTGATAAACACTTACGACAGTTTTGTATCAGTTATCATAGTCAGAAAACACTAGAAGAAATGACTCAGCTGCTATCTTCTCTGGTTGTTTAGGATTGTTGAAGTTTGAACTAAAAATATCATAGCCTGGCTTAGGAAGGGCTTCTGCAATGTAATACTTATCAGGCAACAATCCAGAATAACTTGTTCCTCGCCCCAAGAAAATAAATACAAAAGATGTAATCTGCAGTTATCAGAAAACAAAATGTTTTCTTGTAAGAATGCACAAAGATTAAATACAGACGAAGTGCTATTTTCTACTTGGTGCAAATTAATCTTTGGCAGATTCAGGCCCCTCACAAAAACAAATCAGAAAAATAATACATGCTGCAAAGACAAGGTCACACCAGTTGTACAGCAGTTTGGTTTAAAAATAAAGTAATATCTTAATGCAAGCAGTTCTCTTCCTAGAAAGCATAGAGGCAGATTAAATCAAAGCACTGAACTCATAAGATCTATATATAAGCACTGGAGGATTTCTCCGTGGAACTTGGGACAAACAGCTATCTTCTTACTAATGCCAATTTCCACCACACAAGTGACCTTTTTCTGTTTTTACTTTCAATTTTATATTAATTAGATCAACACACGCACGCACGCACACACACACACACACACACACAAAACCCCTATCGGAGTTTGATCGTGGCTGTAGTGCAAAAGTCAAGAGAACATGCCATTGCCTGAAGCAGGTTACCGGCAGCCTGCCTGCTCACAGAAGAGACATAAAGGGTGTCTTAGACATGCCGCTGCTGCGTGTGACAGTGTTATGATAAATCTGCGGGGGGTCGGCGCGGGAGCACTCCCAGCAGAAAGGCCAGGGGGAAAAGCAGTGCTCCACCCCGACAGGCCACCTGCCTGCATCCGCTGCCACCTGCAACCCCCGGCGCTGTCTGCCGCCCGTCACGGCGGCCCCCGGGGCCACGCGCCCGCCCCACCCCTGCCCCCCGTCCCACGCTGCGCGCGGCGGGGGTGACACGCGCGCTGACACGGGGTCCCTTTGATGAGGCCGCTGCCTCCGGAGCCAAAACGTACCGCTTTTTTTTTTTTTTTGACTTCTGGGCTGTCGCAGCAACCAAAGGCAAGTACAAAGAAACATCTTCCACTGTGTAGCATCTGATGTCTGATGTTGTTTAAAGCAGAGGGGACGCATCGGTGTAAGTCTACACTACTACTCTACACTACTCTACACTACTACTGTACACTACTCCCATTGTTGTCATTCTGCAGAATTATGCTGTTGTATTTTAGAAAAGTTTATTATCATTACTATTATTATTAGAGGTAATACATTACATTATTGTCATGTAGCAGATGCTCTTATCCAGAGTGGTTTACAAAGTACATATACTACTACTACCACTATTACTACTACTAATACTACTACTACTTCTAATTATGATAATAATAATGACATTTTATCATCATTCAAAGGTTCATACTGTGTGCATTATGTGCAAATACCCATGTAAAAGCTTTTTTAGGCTTTTAGGATCTGTGCTTACCTACATAGCCTACTTTGCCTTTCCTGTCATTAATAGATTATGCTGTGACCAAATGGCATGGAAAGAAGCATACAAATTTTACACATTGTAGATTTGGGGATTAACCAACAAAAAAAAAAGAACGGAAAACAGATTAGCGATGCAACACAAAACCTGGCATAGAAAATGATGCCGAATTCAAATAAATGAGAAAAAAAGATCAGGTGGTAAAGAAAACAGCGGGTACGAGGAGGACCCCCCGCCGTGAGGGTGTGTTAGCGAATGCCGAGGAAATGAGCGCGGAGGAGAGACTGGCTGCCAAGCACGTCTCTTTTTATCAGGAGGGCCCTCAGTTCTGCCAGAGCGTTTTGTTTGTGTCTGTGAGGGGGGCCACAACAGAAATCAGAGACGGCTGAACAACAATTATTCAGGGAGGAGGGGAGAGGGCCTCGGCGTGTCACGGTTCAAAACGGCACCCCACACACCTCATCAGGAAAATGACGAAGGTAGAACAACAAAAACACACATACAAAAACAAACCTAATCAAATCAACCAGACAGGATAAAACAACACTCTCAGGTTTAGAGGAAAAAAAAAAACACACACACGAAAAAAACTGCATAATTTTCTGCCAATTTTCGACTTGTGATTCCAATGGGCTGAGATGTCAAAGGGCAGCAGGTTATTTCCATTCATGACTCACCGTCACAGCGTGAATAATTTCACACCTTCAGATTAGGAACGGCGAGCACAGCAGAGCATGGTTTTAATGGATTGGGAGAAAAAACAATTGTTGAGTAGCAAGTCTTACCTATTGCAGAGGCCTCTCCCCATGTATATTTTATCATGAAGTGTCTGGCCACAGGCGGCAATCAGTATTATTCATGCCGGTTGGGGGGGAAGATGACAAATGGCTCTGTTTTGGAGAGTTATTAATCGCGGGGTGCTCTGCACTCGGCGTGCTGTGATATACCAGGGATGGAAATTGCCTCACAGTGTTCAATTTAAAATCAAGTCTGCGGAAGGGTCTTGAATAATGACGTGCATTTACGGTGGCGGAAGGACGGGGGCGCCGCTGCTGCGGCCCGGGCGTGAGGGGGCTGGAGCGGGGCCCAGCGTGGAGCATGAGAGACGCCTCCCGTCGGGCAGATTAATGCCCGGCCACATTCCCCGTGCAGGAGAAGAAAGTTCTCAGGCATTTATCTTGAAAAGAACACCAAATAAAACACACTGACGTGCTATGAATAATTCCCACCACCCCCACCCAAACCATCCCCCCCACCCTCGGCGAGGAGAGAAATGCAGGTTGCTCCCGAGTGACCCGCTGGCTTAGTTTGCACAGACAGGAGAGAGGTACGGTACCTGTGCTCCTCAAGAAGTCACTCCAGCTGAAGCCCGGCGCCACCTTGGTCTCGACCCCTGTGTTGTGGGGAGAGAAGAAGAAGCGATTGGCTCGAGAGTGTCACAGTGAATGGCGTCGTCTGTTCACAATGGCTCAGGATCAAACACCGTGGCTGTGGTGAAGTGGGGGTTGGGGAATCACACAAGCACAACTATTGCAGGTCAGTATGTGACAGCGCCGCTCCAGAGGCGCTTGCCACCCACTCACCCGGGGCAGACTGGCGCGGCCCCCAATCTCTGTGCCGCAGGAGACACGGGAGCGCAGATGCCGCCCGGCATTGGCAAAGGGGAGGATGGAACCACGGGTGTTATTATCATTCCCTGACATTTCTGACTCTCGCCAAAAGGTCATCCCATTCATCATCTACCGCTCCTACCTTCGGGACAGGCCAATGTGTGCCGAGCTCCAGCACAATATCAGCCCTTGCTCCAGGAGAAGTGAAGCGATTAGCCCCATGTAAAACACCCTCCCAGTTGGATGACGGCAGGCCGACATATCTATTCTGTAATGTACTAGCCACAGGCCCATCCCAAACATTGAGATGTGGCAACCACAGTTTTCACCAATCATGTTCCATGCTCCTGTGATTCACTGGATTGAAATCAATCCACCCGGCCACCCCCCTTTCACAGGTACAGCAATCATCCACCTCCATGCTATGTGTTTGACAACCCCTTTCCCTGAACGGAGGGTCAGTGGACTTCTGCTTGAAGGATTATTTTGGCTGTCTTGACAGGCGGCTGTCTGGCCGCGATTGACTCCGTTTGTGCTAAAAGGATGTTGCTGGCACTGCGGAGCTGCGGCTCTTTCACGCCTCGGCGTTCGGCGCGGATCAATGTAGCATGACTGCAGGTGACAGCGGGAACAAAGACAGACCTCCAACGCGGAGGAGGGCGGGGCGTCGAAACCCCCGGGAGACACAGACAGCTCCATCCGGCTAACGCTCCAGGATAGGGAATTTAATTGTCCATGTCGTGCCCCGTCCTCCTCAGAGTGGGAAACTGTGCACGTGCACGTTCATCCGTCTTGTGCCTTCCCCCCCGTGGCACTGTGGTTATCCAACAACGAAACAAATGACGCCCCGTCCGACCGCCCGCGAAGGAAAATCAGATACCAGACAGGGCCCAGATCTGCCACATGCAAGAGCAAACACAGCCATGCAAGCAAAGCCAAAACCAGACACATGCAGCAAACAGCCACATATGCAGCTGCAGACCTTACCTTGGGGCTGGATATAGATTTTACTGCTCTGGGACAGCTTAGAGAATGAGAAAAGTAGTAAAACAATGGTTAGGTTACTGCTAGTACTAGATTTCTTTCAGATACATGAAAAGGACCGATTGTTTCATGACTGTAATACCCAAGCCAAAAGTATGTGTTGCTTGAACATATTAAGCCTATAATGCCCAATTTGACAACACTCCGAAATCTACTCACTGGTTTGTCAGTGTTAAATGTACTTCAGTCTCAAACACTTGTTATATTCCATCAGATAAGATTTCCAGAATGACTAATTCTGGCCCAGGAGATGAATAATAATAATAGATTTTATTATAAGGGAGTTTTCCATAATCATGCAGTAATACTATGACCCCAGTGTTTTTATGATGATGAAAGGTTTTATTCCATTAAAATGTAAAAGACAAGGTCACAACTGTGCCAGGCGATAGAAATCTAATATCTAGGAAGTAATGTTTTATGTAATTTCCTGTTCTGAATATTTTATTAGCGGGAAAGGAGAAATCAACAACCGAAGTATGGGGCTAAGAGCAATTATATACAAACAATATTAGCTACTGTTAGAACAGTTCAGCCTTGACAGAATAATAAGAAGCATATTTTAGTTCATTTGTAAATGGGGGGAGGGGGTGGGTTATAAAAAAAAAAAAAAAAAAAGTGATGAAGACTCCTAATGATGGAAATCATTCTGCGGAGATGAAAAGGAAATTGGGTGACTCTTATCACGCGGAGTTTCGTCGGATAAATTCTCCCACGCTTTCTGTCTCAGTAAATAGGGCGAAAAAAACTCGAGGTGTCCCACGCTTTTGACTCTCTGACTGTGCGCTGTCACCGCTAAATGGCAAAGATAAAGCGTGCAGATTCCCTTCAATCCGCGGACCGCGGGGGGAATGTAATCTGGAAATAAAACACGGTAATATTGTTTTAATGACGCGCTGGAAAGGGACGGAGCAGGATATTGTGTTTGCGGCAGTAAAAGGAGAAAAAAAAAAATAAAAACAGCTTTATTTATAGTGACTGTCTTAACCCTGCTGTCTCTCCAGGGCTGCCACCAACTGTAAATCGTGAGAGAAAACGTTTTATCTGCGAGGTTACACCGTGATTTACATCCCTCCTTGACCCCCGTGCTGTGTTGCAATGAATCTTGCAGTTCTCTAACGTGGTCGGCTGGCATTCATCAAAATATCCTTCACTCGGGTGTAATAGCACGGTTCAGCCTACCAATGTGGTTTTACAGACTGTAAAATATATTCCTGTCTATTGAGAAGACAAAAGAACCTCTTTGTTCATAGGAATGATGTTTACAATTTACTTGGATCAATTCAATTGATTTTATTGTTTGATTTTTTAAAAATCTTTTATTAAAAGTTGAATTTTGTCTGGGAGCTAAACTCTAAAATGTAGAACATAAATGAATGAGGAATTGAATGGCTTTAGATATAATTAGGTTTAGCAAAGTTAATTCATGTCAAATGCAGCATTTTCACAGGGCACCAGACAGCCAGCAAAACCGTAATCCTTTTTGCAATGAGGAATTCTATTCACCAAGATTGTTAATGGCTTTCGCTTAATTGTTTTGTTTAAGTGGATGTTGTTATTTTTGAAGGAAATGAAGAACACACCTCTGAATGGCATATCAAGCTATTGTCAGGGCCACCTGGAATAGTCCTTGGGTTTTCACAGAACTACAGTGCTTTAAAAGTCAGGGCTAGTCTACGGTGGTTTGTTCTTGAGTTGTGGTTATACAGAGTTATAAAGACAGCAAATCAAACGGTCAGATCCTACCCAAAAGACTTCTGCTTCCTCTTTCAGTTTGTGAGAGAACGCAACAGCAAACCTGTTAAGACAGTTAGGAGAAAGAGTGTCATTAAAAGAGTGTTAATAAAACAAGATTCTGGGGAATTTGTTGTTTTCTGTTCCAACCATAATTGTAAAAATACAATGCCATTCATACTGATCTTGAACTCTCTTATGGTAGGACTGGCCAGTCAACTGAATGACTTCTCAGATGACTAATGTATTCCAAACAGCTGTAGAGATATACCTTTGTTTGTGTATATATGCCACAAACACCGAAGCTAGTACGAATATATACACTATATGGACAAAAGTATTCAGACACCTAACCATTACATTGTAATGACATTGTATAAAAATACATATACTTTAGTATGGAGTTGGTCCCCCTTTTGCAGTTATAACAGCTTCCACTCTTCTTGGAAGGCTTTCCACAAGATTTTGGAGTGTTTCTGTGGGTTTCTCGATGGGGTTGAGGTCAGGGCTCTGTGCGGGCCAGTCAAGTTCTTCCACACCAAACTCATCAAACCATGTCTTTATAGTCCTTGCTTTGTGCACTGGGGCACAGTCATGTTGGAATAGAAAAGGGCCTTGCCCAAACTGTTGCCACAAAGTTGGAAGTATAACATTGTCCAAAATGTCTTGGTATGCTGAAGCATTAAGATTGCCCTTCACTGGAGATAAGGGGCCTAGCCCAAACCCTGAAAAACAGGTGTGGCCAAATACTTTTGTCCATATAGTGTACAGCATGTATATTTAATCCCACCTGATAGAAGGTGAATGTCTGGCTAATACACCAACAGATTTAAGGATTGGCATCTCTGGAGCCCTTCATGTTGAAAAAGGGGACACTGAAAGATCATATGGCAACGAGCCATACCTACATCCTAATGACAAAAATTTGGCCAAAGACAAAAGTAATCTTGAAAGCACTCAAAGGTATTTTTCAACAACTTTTATTAAGTAAGAAAGAAGTTGAAATAAAAGGGAGCATACACAGGGGGCTCTAGGACCAGGTTTGAGAAGCACTGGCCTAGAGAATGTATCCTGTGCTTATGCTGATTATCCAGTCAGCCAGTCAGTCAGTCAGTCAGTCAGTCAGTCATTTCACAAGCCCTGAAGTCCGAGACTGGTGAAGGGGGCTTGTCATCCCTTCAGAAGTAATCACAACAACGATCTCCAAAGTGTCTGAACCAGAAATAACAGACAAGGGAGTGGCAACTCCTCAATAACCTCTACACTGAGGCAGAGGAGGTGGGAGTGGCAGCGTACTGATGGCTCCAGGAGGAAAGAGGGAGGTGTGTGTGTGTGTGTGCGTGCGCGTGCGTGCGTGTGTCTGTGCGGTGGAGGGGGAGAGGGGTGTGCATGAATACTTGCAACACAAATGGATTTTCAGCAAAAGACGAAGGTGTGCCACTCATTTCTTCGCTGATTGCGGATAGGGCTAATGGGATCTAGTTTTAGGGGACTGAATTTCATGATCAAGGTACATCTGTGGAGGCAGCCACAGCAGGGGGTGTGCTGACAGAGGCGTTTGAAGTCATGGGGCCTAGATTGTACTCGTGTTCCCTAAAGGCAATTATGCCTTTAGACTCCAAGACGGGTGTCTTACTGTCTGTAAAATCAAACGGCGCGAGTGAAAAATAAAGATGCCACCGACCTTATTTAATGAAAGCGATATGCCAAACGCCTATATAACATTAATATGCTTTCAGACTTGGAACAAGAACAGAGGTCTACTATCAGCAGTTGTGTAATGTCAGGACTCTTGTGATTGAAGGCACTAATGCAGAGGGAGCCCTGCTATGTAACACTGGGGTTAACTTCACTGGTTTGTTTAACCTTTATATATAGATATATACTAGGTCTGCTTTTAGAAGCTCACAGTAATCTACTGTCTTCATTTTCTCACCATTGCCTGTCATATCTGGAGTATTTGCATGTCATGATGCTATCACACCGCTCCAAAAAAATTAGAGAAGTTAATGGAATACTGAGGGGAACCTTATTTCCCTCTTTTGCTGGAGTCATTTGGCTAGATGAGCTCACAGGGACAAATGCATTTATACGGTTAAGTTTGATCACGTCTGTCAGTCAAACCTGGTTTATTGCAGTGACAGTGTACGTCGTAAGTGCAACCAACAAATAAATACATTTTTCACAAATTGAGGTTTTCCCTCCAAACTGCCATAACCATCAATAGGCAAAGCTGACCTTTTCCAACAGACTGGCAACTGGTGCACAAATTATGCCCCATAGGTACAGTGTCCACTGTATGTATTCACACCCGTGATTAAACGGGGCAAAAAAAACCATGCTGTAAACAATGCCCATATTAGGTATTACTTGTGCTTACGTTTTTTCTGTTCCAAAAAACATGAGGGTCACATTTACTTTAAATTACAGGATTGTCACTGAGGAGATGCTCTTATCCAGAGCAACTTACATACAAGTAGGTTACAGTTTCATCCATTTATACAGCTGGATTTACTACTGAGGCAACTGCACGTTAAGTACCTTGCACAAGGGTACAACAGCAGTGGCCCAATGGTGAATCAAACTGGCAACCTTTCAGTTACGAGTCCTGCTACTTACCACTATGCCACACTGCTGCACATTTATTCATACCACTATGCCACACTGCTGCACATTTATTCACATCCCTGTAGTTAGCATTTTGTAGATCTTGCTCTGGCACAGTTTGTGCTTCCAATCCGTCCTCTAGAGTTTTATGAGGGTCTCATATTGCTAAGGTGAGCTTTTTGTGAATTACTCCTGGCAGAATTGCTCTAGGTTCTTCAGATCTTTTGGTTGTCGCTTGTGAACTATTTTCATTAATTAAAACCACGTTGGACTGGACATGTTTGATTGTAGTGAAGGCTGATGATTGAAATGATCAGTTGAGAACATTTCTGTTGTGCTCAATTCACCACGTCATAGTAGATTTGGACAAATGCTTTGGAATCATTGTCATACTGGAATGTTCATTTTCAGCCAGGTTTCAGTTTCTTGGCAGAGGGAACCAGATTTTTGGCCAAAACGTCTTACAGGGAGTTATGAGCCACAATGTGTACTATGTAAACAAGAGCTCCAGCACCCGTGAATGCAAAACAACACCAAAACGTAATAACATCATCACCACAATCACCACATTTCACAGCAGGCATTTTTTCAGCACGGCTAGGTAGCTTGAATTTACCAGCCTAGATATGAGTTACAATTGGGAGCGTGTCTCATGGCTGAATGAAATGAAAACTTCAGCTACATGGACATGCTGAACAGCTTTATTTTTGGCATAAAAAGGTGAAGTATATGGTGAGGAAGAACCCATGCTCACTGGGAAATGTGATTGGGGGGGGGGGGGTATTTTTATCATTCCATTTATGGCTCCTAAGGCACTTGATCTTAAGATTAAAGTGTAATATTTTCCATTTTAAGCTGAAACATTAAATTATTTACATTTAATATTTACATTTTTAGCAAAATTATGTGCACATTGTTTTCTGTTATGGCATTATTTTGTTCCTGTTGAGTAAGTGGTATGAATAAATACAAAGGGCACTGCGTATAGAAATGGAATATTATTATGCACACAATTTTAACATATCTCAATCAATGTAACTTCCTCCCTGGCCACTCTTAGGCTCCAAATATGGAAGGAACAAGGTACAGCGCTTACCTTGCCTCCTTCAACACCTGTTGCATAACCATTCGCTTCTTCTCATCTTTCACGTCCTCATTGACATCTGTTCCACCAAAGATGACTCCAAATGGGGCCTTGCTGCCTATTGGGTGACACACAAACCCCTGCGGAGAAATATGCCACTTCTCTGTCTCCCTCTCCTCACTTTTAAAGCCATCAGAAACACATTCTGCACTCCCGAAGGTAGTCTCTGGCCCCTCACGTAAAACATTAATCTTTCCTGGTGTGGCTCATTAGGCAAGGAGCACTGCGCTTATAGTCAGGGAAGTGGAACCCCTCACCCACACGGATTACAGCTGCACATTTGTGAGGCACTTGTGATAAACTGCTTATCCCTCCAGTCATGTTTGAAGGTATGCATTTTGTGTGATGACAAGAAGCCCAACCAACTGTATCCTCTCTGCAGAATGTTATTATTTTTTTTAAATTTCAGTTCTGCTCAAATGGTCATCTACAAACTGCTCTGCACTGAAATATCATGAGTGAGGTTTCTACTTCATTTCACTCCAGCCTCAGCACCACAGTTAATGATGCAGACCACCAAGGGTCCATGAGAGAAATAATATAAAGTCAAATTTACAAAAATATGATTGTAAACCTTTCATCTTAAAGAAACCCCTACAATGAAAACAATTGTGGTTAAATTGGTATTATTATTATTATTATTAGTAGTAGTAGTAGTACTTTTATTACCTAGACAACATAAACCCTATCAACAAGCTAACCACAACAATCCTACTGTGGTAACCCTCTGGGGGATATATAGAACAGACTTTGTGAGAATTATGGGGACGTGAGGGATGGGGGGGGAGTCTCTATAGTGGTGGATGGAGGCTTTACCAAGGAGTAGTCTGCCTCCTTTGTATAGATGAATAGCAAGTGCCGCATCAAATGGTGGTTCCCGCGTCACCAGAGCTGCCACATCCGCAGGTGACTTGAAGTCCTGTGTATCTCGAAGAACACAGGTGTGCCCCGCTGATTCTATATGTTCCCTGAAACGCAAACAAGCCATCGACTTAATGGGCGCTGACAAGAAAGAGGCCACTTAGAGAAATGTGTAGCAGTTGACAGCGCAGTTTGTAGTGTACATAATTTAGAGGGAACTTTCAATGAAAAGTGTATTATTTGCGCAGCTTCCCATGGGACAAGACACAAGCAATATAGCTACCTTACACTAAGACCTTGAGATGGAGATAAGACCCTGATTTCTGACCTACAAGTCGAAGCAAACAAGCTAGCAATAGTCTTAAATGAGCAAAATGCTGGCTACTGTATCATACCTGATCCTTTCGGCAGTTGTGCAGTTTCCTGTTTTTGGACTCAGACAAGCCAGAAACAGCAATTTCATATCGACAACAGCAAAAATACAGACACAATTTCAACTCTAGCTGTCGCTGTAATGTTCAAGGTAGCAAGCTACCTTGTCATGTAACAAGCGTATGTTCTATCTATTTTTAGAACGCCAGAGCAGAAAGTAGTTTAAGTCATACCAGCAATCATGCTTTTTGCTGTCTGTCCGTCTTAAAAACCCTTCCCCTGGAAACATTGGCCGAAAGGTAACCAGCTAACCAGCTACACACTTACAACAAATGCGGTTTTGTCGATTAGCTATCCGTATCTCACATGAAAGAAACTTCAACTTTCTTACAGAAACATGGACAGATATACACAATCTTGCTCGTTGCGTCGCCTGTGCCAATCTATTGTAATCGTCTTGCAGCATTTTGTTAACATCTTCCCCAGTATCCCCAGAAGGTTGTTCACATTCAGCTGGCCTGTTTTTGATCTTGCTGAGCCAAATATTCGAGTAAAATATGGTCAGCTGCTGGTATAGTTTACTGCCGGTGTTGTGACATGGCATTAACCAGGTGCAGAACAAGCTGTCCGACACCTGATCTTGTTCAGTGTGTATGCCCCTTTAAACGTCTGACAGGAGTCTCTCTGTCGTGATGTTTACAGATCATCCAGGAAGTTGGAGGGAAACACATGTGATTGACCTCTATTTGTCCAATAGACATAATTGAGTTTTGGATTTCTAGCCAATGGGGTGCGAAAGGTAAGAAAGAGGGTCGGCTCAAAAGTCACGCGGTAGTACTGTGACTGTTAAGTTTATTTCAGGAGTACTTTTGTGGAAGTGGGAAACTTCGATCCGTGTTCATACTTTCAAGCTCGAAAAAAGTATTACTCGAAAATAACAAATGTCTGGACGAGTAAATACACATGAGACATAGCTGGCTATCCAGATGGCAGTGTGGAAACTGAATCAAAGGTAATGTTATCTAGCTTACAAATTAGCCTTCAATGTGGTGTTTGGTAGCCAGATAGCTAGCTAGCTGTCTCACTGGCTATCTGGCTAAGGATGGTTATCGCTACTATGACGTTATTTTATTTTAGATTGCTTACTCTCTTACTCACCCCTGAGTGTGACAGCTAGCTAACTGGCTATGTCAATTAGTATAAGAGGGTATGGATGTTTTTGGGTGGGCTAGCAGGCTAGGTAGTTCTTTTGTCGTGAAAACGTAGTGTAACGTATTAGCTATATGTACAGTGTCGTGTATTGTTTTATCTGGTTAGCTAACGTTAGCTGGCTACACAGCGATGCATGGGTGACTGGTATGTGCTTGTCAACATAATCCGAGAAGGTGGCTGTTTAGTTGGCTAGTTAGACGGTTAGTCTTGCTTGCAAGACGATCAGTAAATGTGTAAGTCTAGGTAATGTAGTAGTTATCTAAAGAGATGCATTTTTGGCGGGTGACGTTAGCTGGCTGTCAATTATACGCTTCTTACTAATGTTAGGTAACTAATTATTCAATCTGTGTAAGCTAGCTTGCCAGCCACATTGATTTCAGTTGGTGGCAGTTCCTGCAAAGTGCTTGTTAGCTTGGTAGTAGCTAGCTGGAAAGAAGCGACAGAAAGTAGAAACCTAGTAGCTACCTACGTGTGAAGTGAACTGTCACTGCTGATTAAACTGTACTTTTAGCTTGCTAACGTTGTCCACACGAAAACCGATAATGTGGACGATGTCATTCTCATTGTGTGTGTTGTAGTGTAGTGTACTATCGTGCCGTAACGTACTCTTTGCTTTGCAGGTTTTGAATTTCTCTGTAAGAGGTCTGCGTGAGTAAGCAAAGCTCATCATGGCAAGCAGAGAGGTCAACGAGACCACGCCCCTGTTGGACAGCTCTCCGTCTGTGAACCGAGCTCCAGCGTCGGTCTTCCAGGGCAGGAGACTGGCGTGTGCTGCGGTCCTGCTGGCCGAATCCTTGGAACGAGTGGCGTTCTATGGCATCACCTCCAACCTGGTCCTCTTCCTCAACGGTGGCCCTTTCTACTGGGAGGGCACGCAGGCCAGCCAGGCCCCCTTGGTCTTCATGGGGGTCACTTACCTGGTGTCTCCGTTTGGCGGTTGGCTAGCAGACGCGTATTTGGGGAAGTTCTGCACCATCGCGTGCAGTTTATGCCTTTACCTCCTGGGGATGCTGTTCTTCCCCTTTATCGCGGACGAGAACTCCAGGAATGCCCTGTGTGGGGAGGAAATGGCTTTCCCCGTGCTGCCCCCAGAATGCCTAAGCAACAGCAGTACACCCCCTAGCAACGTGTCCTGCCCCACCCGAACGCCCTACTGTGGGGCTGCAATCTACAGTGGCCTTGTCCTCATTGCCTTGGGTGTGGGCACAGTGAAGTCGAACATCACTCCCTTCGGGGCTGACCAGGTATGGCTCAGCATTCACTTTGAGTTTGCTGCAAGACCGCGCTATCATTGCCCTTCTCTGACATCTCTTTTGTTTGCAACCATTCCTGAATTAATCAGGGTTGATAGTAGCAAGCCCAAGGCGTTGCGCTTTGATCAAAATCAAGTTGTAAGGATGCCAGATTTCAAACACATTGCACTGACAATACAGCTCAGAGAAAACTGGTTCCTGTGATATGTGGTATTTCTGCAGGTTATTTCCATTTGTGAGTGCAGCCAAGAGACAATGAGCTGTGACCTTATAAAGCCACATAATGAGGGAGCAGTAGACCTGGGGGTTGAGACCTGGGGGTGGATGAGTCTGTTGGACTGAAAAGTCCTTAAGTGTGTGAAAACTCCGGGAGTCATGGAAAATTTGTCTGAAGTGTAAGAGCAAGAATACAAGCAGCTGGTGAAGCTCTTCTGTAGTTCATCTGTGAGAGCCCTCCTAACGTGTCAGGTACGTGAGTCCTCGCAAGTTTTGCTAACGGCTTAAGAGTAGCCAGTGATTGCTGCGGTATGAGTGTCTGCACGAATGAGGAAATAGTTTTAGTGTTTTACAACAGTACAGAGTGGCTGAGGTCAAGGCACTGCAGTGATAGCTGTTTGAGCATACTAGGGTAACTTTAGTATAATGTAATGTATATTACTAAATTTGGTTTTGTTTAAGTTGATGTGTTTAGTAGTGTCTGCATCTCTGACGCTGGCAAGCAGTGCTATGTCCTGTGCTGAGATGGTGGTATTGGCGTGGTGTGCTATACACTGCTTTACATGTGCTTCACAAGATGGTTTCCTGCCTACGGATACGGCAGCCATCATAAAGTTAAAATATGACACTCTTCATGCGGGGTCACACTTGCTTTGATACTATTTATATTTCAGCATTTAGCAATATTTAAAACTGAACAAGGAAATGGTCCTCACTCTGTGCTGTCAGTCGCTCTCTTGAAGACCGTAATCTCCTGTAGTGCTTCAGAGAGAGTAGTGCGCTGTCGTTCCTTGCAGTCCACTGGGAGACATAATGTTCAAGGGAAAGCATCAATGATGCTATCAGCTACTTCACTTTTTTGCTGGTTGCTTATCCCGAGTTTTACGCATCAGACCAAACTTGCACTTTGTATGTATCCTGCCCGCCCCCACCTTGCTTTGCTCTTGGATTTCGTTAGGCTTATGTCTGCTTGAAGCTTGTGCATCCATGAGGGTTTGTGAGGTGGGATGCCTATCTTGCTTTTCAACCTCATTCTGCAAACACAGCAATTCCAGTTCGCTACCTGATAAGTGCCTAGGTGAAACCGCACTACTTAAATTTACGGCACTTGCGATTTTGTAACAAAATGTAAGACCTACCCATAAGATGAACACTTATTCTTTTTCCAAAAGTTTGTCTCAGCCCCTTTATAAGCTTTTAGTTGAGCATTTTATTACTCCTCAGGGTTTGACATACTTAAGTGCTTTTCTTAAGTGAAATTTTTTATGCACACTGCCCGTCAGCTCCATGTTGAAGTCTATTCTGCTCCATGTATTTAGTCAGATGTCCACACATTTGGCTTTTTGCTGTTTTCTGCTTTGATTCTGGTCTAGGTGTGACTCACCAGTCTTTTCACTACACCAAGGGGACTACCCCATATTGTCAGTTGTTTGTTGCGACAAAGTGTTTTTTTTTCACAGTGAACAATTTCTGTATTTATATATACAGAGTACAGGAACCGCTTGTGCAGTACAGATCTGTCATACATTGAGTATAAGTGAATAAATTTGTGAATACACATTACATCAGCTATCTGTCTTACCAGAGACCAGACTGCCCCTGTATTGTTCTTTACGTGTTCCACAGAATGTTTGACCAATTAAAAGCATATGATTGTGTCACGGCAGAGCACTTTTTTTTTTGGGTGCATGAGAAATTTAATGTTGCCTCACTTAAGAAGGTATTTGTAAAGTTATTTCATATGGCTGGGAAAATAGATGTTACCCATGATATGTACTCAGAGAATGTAAAACATTGACAGCTGCCAAGATATAATGAGGATCAACAATGTTAAGAAGCACCCATGTGTTTGTTATGTAGGCTCTTGGGTTACGAACCTGCCTTGCATTTACCTGGAGAAAAATGAAATGTTTCCTTGAAGAAAAAAAGTCCAATTTGGTTACCATGGAGATATCAGTGTGTCTCTATTGCTTCAATATTCCTCATCTCCCATTTGTCAATGCCAAGAGATTCAACAAAATTTTGCCAAATGTCACCATTAGTCATGTCTAGTGACTTCTTCACATCACACTTACAGTCCATAATATATCAGGGTTTACTGGCCACTATCTTGTCTTAGATGTGTAGTGATATTCTCCTAGCCACAGGCAATGGTTTAACTTAATAAGTAGAATGGAATGTTGAATGAAGTTGAATGGAATGGAATGGAAATGAATGGAACCATATTTGGAATATGGATAGGTAAAATTAGCTGAAGCCATGATGGAGGTTGTACACAGTATACACACAGAGCATGATGGGAAAGTTCAACTAGTTTGGGAAAGTTACCAATTTAGGGTTAGGCCTGTTCATCCTAGAAATCATCGCTTCAAGCAGAGCTTTTTCACGTTATTTGTTTTTAATGAAGTAACTCAGTGTGGCAGTTGTGAACACCATGCTACCATGTAGTGCAGTAGTCATGTGTAATAAGTCTGTCAGTCGGACTTGTGCAGTTGGACCATGCTATCACATACATATTCATATCCATTGCATCAAAACAGAAGCACAATTTGACTAAAATCCTAGCTGCTGCAGGCTTGGAATAATTTGCCACTTGAGGCTGACATTTCTGTAACAGCAGTGGTTCAAAAACATCTGTTATCTGTACTTGAAAGGATGCGTGTACATCAGTAAAGGAAACAAAACATTGTTCATATCTGTTTCTTGTAAAATTTAACCAAAAGGCTGGATTTGTAATGAGTCTCTAATTAAGTGTGGCAAGCCTAGTTTGCAGGAAGGACTTTAAAAGGGTTCATTGTTATTCAGATGAAAACCTAGACTTGCCAAAAACTTCTTAAAGAATGAATGACTTGGTTTAGCGAAAAAGCCCCTCCCCATCATATGATTCTCATGTGCTTGCATTTTAAATGGCTCTGTGTGTACTCACTCTAATGCACATTTGTCAGTTGGTGTTCCTATATTCACTAAATGTAGCTATATTCTTCATATTCATATTATTCATATTATTTTCCTCAAAATCAAGGAGAGCTGTTTCATAAATTGAGTAGGAGAAATCAAAATAGATTCATATTCAAGGACTTCATGTCCTAGAAATTTTGCTTGATAAATCTGGCATTATTTGATTATCCTACTGTAGAGTTTACTGTAAGGACAACTGTAATTGCGTTTAATAATTTGACATGGGTTTTGATTAAATTGGGGTTAGAACTTAATTTGTTTTAGTCCGAACTAATCAACGGCAGTATTTTCCTGGAAGGAAGAGCTCTGTTCCACAAAGTTAGTCATTCAAGCTTGTAGAGTATAATTTCTTCCTTGTTGATGTCTGTCTGCAGAGCATCCGTTTCTGTTCACATCTGACACAAAGTTATTATACTATATATTATTATGTATAATATTGTTATTGATACCTATTAGGCTACTTGTTACTGTTAAACAGAATGATTGATTAGCCTATGTCACAGAGGAGGATGAGAAAGATGATTATGATTATTATTATTATTATGAAGAAGATGATGGTGATTATGGTGATGTAATGCCATCTCTCAGGTAAAAGACAGAGGATCGGAGGCAACACGCCGGTTCTTCAACTGGTTCTACTGGTGTATCAACCTGGGGGCCATCTTGTCTCTGGGCGGCGTGGCCTACATCCAGCAGAACGTCAGCTTCCAGCTGGGCTACATCATCCCGGCCGTGTGCCTGGGCGTCTCGCTGCTGGTGTTTCTGCTGGGCCGCGTGGTCTTCATCACCAAACCTGCCGACGGCAGCGCGTTCACCGACATGTTCAAGATCCTGGGCTTCGCCTGCTGGTCTTCACAAAGGCCGAAAGAACCCAACCTGCTCCGGTAAGAAAGAGAGGTCAGCTCCCAGCCAGTCCATCTGCTCCAAAGGCTGTAGTTCTATTACGCCCTACCCCCGTGTAACCCTGCTCATTTCATATCTGCCGTTACCAATTTGTATCAATGCGCTAGGATATCAATACTGTTCGCCACCAGGTTGTGAACACCTGCTGTGTGGTGATGGGGCACGCTGAATAGTATTAGGCTGTGTGAAATCCTGCAGAGAAGAGCAATTCTTCGGCAGTTTTGCAGGCATTTCTGTAAACTCCAGATTGAATGACTGCTGAAGTAACTGAATAGAAAGTTGTGTTCTGTGGAAAACTACTGCCCTGCACTGGTACCATGGGTGTTACTGGGAGCCTGCAGTGTGATCTAGAAGTGCAGAATCTTCCCCTGATCCCTGTACTCTGTAGGAGAATTATGGTCTTACTATTCATCATTTTTCTCACCGGCGGAAGGTTATTCCCAGGTGGCATCGCTTAACTTTGAACCAAAATAGCACAATCAGTTTGAAAACCTGACTTTGAATTTTTTCACTTGTCAAATCCTGGGACCGTTCAAAAATTCCTTATTAAGAGGTAGTTTCTCCGGCAGAGGGGATTACAGGATTTGAAAAAAAAAATTCTGTCCTCGTTCCAGAGGTGCGGCGTTTGAAAGTGAAGAACTTCAAGAAAAGTTATCAATTAAAAGTGTCCGTCTCACTTTTTGTTAGGAAGGCTGTGCTGGATTCTGTAGTCCAATTGCAACTGCAGCAGCAGCAGCAGCAGCCTAGAACACAGTTGTAGCGGTCAGCCTGCTGAAATTGATTTGTTAATTTCTGACTGATTGAGGCCCAAACCAACGCTGCTGGATGCTGCCAAAGTAACCTATGGAGGGAAGTTTCCAGAGGAGAAAGTGGAAGAATTGAAAGCCTTGGTGAAAATCATCCCTGTTTTTCTGGCTCTCATCCCTTACTGGACCGTGTACTTCCAGGTAAGACAGGGACTTTAAAACTTCAATACACTTAGGCCTGAACTGGAACATGGTTCACTTCTCGGTAAACTTATATGGTTGTGGTAGCTAAGTATTGGAAAAATTATTTGATGTCAATGCTCTGATGAATGCCTACATTCTCTGGTAACTATAGTTTCTCTACAGCCTACTTGTGTTGTATGTAGAAAAGCAGGGGCAAGACTCAATGACTTTGTCCTCTGTCTCCACACCATAGATGCAGACCACATATATCCTTCAGAGCCTGCACTTAAAGATCCCTGCATTTCCTGGCAATGTCACCCTCAACACCACTGCCCAGCACCTGGTAAGTGCAGTCTTGCCGAGGGGGGAAAAAAAAAAACGTTTCAGTAGTTACTGGTTGATAGTTAGTTGTTTACTAGTTTACTGGTTCAACTAGTAAAACCTGATTTTAGTGCATGGTTTGTATGCCTCTTCTTTGGTGTAAGAATTCTAACTTGAAAAACAAAAAGGTGGTTCTGGCAAAAAATGTTTTATTCCAAAGCAAAATAATATAGATCAATGTTTTGTCATACACTGGGTATCGCAAGGCGAATCAAATACCAATAACATGGAAATTCTGACCCCTCTTTATACCCCATAAGACTGTGCCCCATCAAACAACCATTGTGTGCGTGTGTGTGTGTGTGTGTGTGTGAGAATATGTGCTGGGCTTGAGACTGGACTGACAGGGACGTCTCAGTCCTAGGTGTGAAAGAAACTGATCAGTTTCCCCTCCATATTCTAATCTAGTCACTTCCATCTCATCTCATTGAAAGCTCATTGTTGTTACCCTATTTGTATGCATAATCCACTTACAGCGTCTGGACTCAAATCATCATCCCAGAACATTGAGGCCCATCTAGTACTTGTCCTTACACTGGTTTGTGTCAGGGTGCCGCTGTACGGTTACTCCTCTTCGTAGCGGCCATTTCAAATGGTTGCAACTTAAGAAAACACCGGCCGCCCCTTTGGCATCCACCCAGTATTGAAGGTTCTGCCTCTGCTCCTGTCCACTCTCTGTTCTTGTCGGTGTGCAGTGAGGTTTCTCTCTGGAGGTTTATTCAGGCGTTTCCAGCCTTCTGGGGAGTGAAGATGAGTCCAGTCCACACAGACACTGTCAGGGCAACAGCTGGAGGCAGTGAAGGATGCTAAAACCCTAAGGGATTTAATCAAAACTTTGACCCACTCGCTAATCACAGATTAACAAACTGCTCCTGATTGTGCCTGTCGTGTGTGACACAAAATTCTCAGCCCTGCCACTGACCCAGCCTGGCTTTTGCCGTGAGTGTGGGGCAAGTTCCACCACACAGCGTCTCAGTGTCAAAATGTCACAAACACTTAGCATATGGACCCCCCCCAAACACTAGTAAGAAGAGTCCTCATAACATGAGTAAGAAATTTGAGCAAGTATTCTGTTTCTTTTTCATTTCTTAATGAATTCTTTTCAGTGTTTGTCGTGATTATCAAACTCAAAATGTTATATGATAATTTATAAAAAAACTACTGCTTTCTTATTCATTCAAACTCGAGGACAATGCACATTGAGTTTAAACTGACCAGAGAGAAAGGGGTGCAGAATTATAGGAAATGTAAAGCCAGAGAAGGGAGCAGTCTGTCAGTTGTTGTAAGATATATCTTTAGTTTGTCGTGAGTGTTCAGTCAATGAGGGAAGTGGACTCTTCAAAAACTGAACCGAAACTATGTCCCACCAGACACACTGTGAGTGGAGGTATGATACCGCAGAGTAACAGGATATTCAATAAAAAAGAAAAAGTGATTTTCTGTTTATAGCTTTGTACATATTGGCCTCTTTCAGATCAGATCAGGGTTTGTGCAGGAGGCCAAAACTGAACAGAACACACAAAGACCCTATGAAGTGTCTTCACAATACAGCACACATTTAAGAACCACTGTGAGAAGAATCAAAATGATTTTGGCAATCCTTGTCATCCACGTGGGTGCAAAATCCTCAACTTGTAAGAATCTGCTGTTATAAGATAAGATCACAGTGGACATGCGGGATTCATCTGCAAAATAGTGCTCTCCATGGGGAAAGGCAGTCAGGCGGTGTGGCAGAGTCAGTTTGTTTCTTTCTGGCCCCACCATGAAGACCCAAATTAGAAAAGATGTCTGTTATTTTCATTTCTGAATTTGCCAGTTATGTCGGCGTTTGTGAAAAAGAGGAACCGCGTCCATTTCTCATCACTTTCCCTTCACTAACCCTCGAGATCAAAGGAGAAGCGAGAATAGACCTTTTTTGCTTTTTTTTGTGATGTGTGAGCTCAAACAGTGACTCATGTTGAGGTGAATTCACATGCCATTTGTTCATGAAAGAGAATCTAATTTCTTTTTAAAGGACAAGCTACAAACAGGTCTCTCCTTTGATAATAATAGCTTATTCCAGGCGAGGTTAGCTGGGGTTAACGCCGCCATGTTTTCGGAAGTGCTTGGTGCGGGATTTGGAGTGGGGAGCTAGAGGCAGGGACCAATCATGCCCGACAACAGCACAGAATGGAGTAAGCAGGCATGCCAAAGTGAACAGGTAGTAATTTTACCCTGCATCGCTGTGTACCCTTTCCCGGAGAAACTGGAGTGTGGTCAAGTGTGTGGTTCCCTGCTGAACACACTTATGTGAAGTGTTCCAGGAAGACTTCCTTATCTCGTCCAGTTGGGGGTCAAATTTAACAGGGGACTTGGGGGGGTGAATAACAGGTTCTCCCCCTTCTCTTGTTTTGTCAGCGTAATTAGTACTTACTCATGCAAATCTGCTCCGTGCACGGACACTATCCCCTTCTGGGGCACCTCCTGCCGTTCAGACCAGGCTGAGCGCATTGGCAAATAAATCTTAATTAGGATGCATTTATGTTTTGGATATGATAGCGGGGAAAGGAGAAGGAAAAAAAAGCTAAACAAACAGGCCCTCAAAGCTCAGACGCATGTGTTCAAATTACTAGCACTTAGTCTGAAAAATGGAAATTCGGCAGGGGAATAAACGAAAATATTAGCTATTTTGAAGCAGACTAGTTTGGGGAGTTCTTTGAGTGCTAAAAAATTAAATTTAAATTGCAAAATAAATCTGCTCTGCAGTTGGATACTGAATATATTGTCATTTTTGTGCAGAAATTACTCGACAGAACCATATTCGTAATGAACGTGTTGTTCCACAGCCTTTTGAATAAATTTCTGTAAATTCTTATTCTGTAAAGTCTTATCAAACGTTTTACACATAAGAATATTTTAAGCCACCCTAATCACACATTACCAAAACAATCCAGACAAGGGCATGGGGTAGTGCTCGCCTACTTTTACTGTAGATCATCATCTTTAAAGTGTCACAAGCCCCAGGTTTATGAAGGTCAGCACCACGCCACAATTAGAACTTGCCATATTGTGTATTGAAGGTTCTTAGGTTAACGTGATTGCTGTACAGCGAAAATATGCCACGTCAGATCACCCAGCTTGTCCTCAGTTTCACTTCTGCGGTTGTGAATATGTCCTGGGTTTGCAAATGAGTCACCCATTCATGCACAGTGATCTTGGCTGATACTGCCTTGTCTTAAAGTAGCAGGTCAAGCAAGAAGCCACTCTCTGCGTATTTAATCAGGTATTACATTTCTGTAAATGATTAAGGTCAGTCCCTGCTTAGGGCCATGGTCAGAGGTCATGTGTGTGGTAAAGAGCTCTGTCCTGTTGTGAGATTAACTGTTGTTATAAGCGTATAAAAAAAACACAACATGACATTCACTGATCTCTTGTCTGAGATGGTGTACACAGGGGGTCTATGTTCAGCTGCCACTGCTGAATGTGATTTTCTTAACACCCAACAATAGGCTAAATCTTTCTGTTTGCCTGCTGGCATAGGATTTGAAAAATGCTTCCTTTAATGAAGCGGTATATTCAGTGAGTCATTTTAGTACAGTCATCCCGGTAAATATTTAAATTGCATCAGACCTTAATTGTCTAGACAAAAATGTTGTATTATATTAAGAAATTTGTGGGCAGCTGTCATTGTGTGACTGGACTGCAATAGGGATTTTTTTTATTTTTTTTTTTTTTTTTGGTAGGATTTTAAATGTCATTCACTGTATCAAGCTGGAATTAAGTCTGCCAGTGTTCTAGCTCTGACCACATGAGGGAGCTAACACAGTGCTGAAGTCCAGCAGGATCACCCCGTCTCCGTTATTAATATGCCCACGTTGATTTTGCGCCCCAGAATTGTTCTCTGTGCAGCTGTGTGGGTTTTTTTTTAACGCGTGTTTTCCATGTTTGTCCCCGGGGTCGCCGGCAGGTGCTTTTCCGTTTCCCGGCAGCGTGGCTCACCATGTTCGACGCCGTGCTCATCCTCATGCTGATCCCGCTGAAGGACAAGGTGGTGGACCCCATCCTCAAGCGCAGAGGCCTGCTGCCCTCCCCGCTCAAAAGGATCGCCGTGGGCATGTTCTTCGTCATGTGGTCGGCGGTCGCTGCCGGTGAGGCCGTGGGCAATGGGAATGGGAAATTGGGGGGGAGGGGGCACAACTGATTTCTGCACTCGCTTTCGCAAATCAAGTCACGTCACTGTCACAAGACGCAGATTTGTACTGTAGGGGATGTGGGAGTTTCGGCGCAACCGGAAGTGTAGTCAGCGGTCACGCCAAGAGAGGTTCCTCCTGTTGAACTGTCTGTAGGAAAATGCAGTTTCACTGCAGAGGCTGTGTGCAGGTACATTGAGCTGGGTCAGACACAATTATGTTCAATGCCAGGTCAGCCAAGTCACATGTCGGGAAAACTTTTTTTTTTGTGATCTTCTGCCTCAGAGGATCCTTTGTTGCTGTCAGTTGCTGGCTTAACGTGGTTAAATTATCACAGCAATCCAAATAAAGTTTGAAATTCTTGGTAAAAATTTGATGGTAGATGGGTGAGCTGTTTTTTGTACTTGGTTTACATCTGTATTTGAATATACTAAGAAATATTAAGTAAATATTTCCATGTGTGATATCCTTGCTAAAGCCGTTTACCTGGAGAGAAATTTGGACGTTTCATGTTTGTAAAAAGTAGAAGCTGAACTCATTTTGAAAAGCACAACTTTGAATGGTACACAAAGCTTTTTACAGAATTTGAATGTACAATCGTTTGACCAGCCCTGCTTGGCCTCTGGAGAGTTGAGCTGACCTTCTGAGTTCAGTGTGTGCTCAAGGACTCAGCAGGGAGTCTGTCACAAAGGTATTCATATTTTTTACATCAAAACACTTCTGGCTGGTCGGCCGGTATCACAGCGATAAAAAACCAAAAACAAAGCTGTGCCTTGTTTCCGACATTTCCCCAGCACACAGGGGAGGCTGCGTGTCCCCTCTCTTTGGTTCTGACTGACTGAAGTCACACACACATTCCTGCTCTGACAAATTCTGAACCAACCCGCATTCTTCCTTTGAAAAAAGAGCGTGTTACCCTTCCTGTGAAAAAGTACCGCATAGAGCAGTTTCGGGTCAGAACTTTCTGAGTAAAACAATACTGATGTGAAACTAAAAAATCACTGTGACAGATGTTGTGTGCTGCTGAATCAAGTGTTGAATTTTGCAAGGAAAAGTTCTTAGTTCTGGATGAAGTCACACATGTATCGTGCATAGTGCAGTTCACGGCTGATTTAAAACAGTGGATTTGGGAGAGGCCGAAGACATACTCGTTTAAGTCGCTTCTGCTCGTTCCAGAACTTCTCACTGTACTGGCAAACATCGCCCTTCCTGAGCTGTAGCAGACGCCGCATGTTCGTCATTGAAGTGTTGCTGGCTCTGGGTCCCCCCAGCTGGCGGGGGAATCCCACAGTGCTCTTCAAGAGGAAGTGAGAATAAAGGGGGCTGTGTAGTTTGGTGGGGGGGGGGGGGGCGCCGCCACGGCCACAGGCCTCGCTCCACAGCGACACCACCCCTCCTGTGAAGAGGAAGGGTCTCCGTGTGCTGCATGCACTGACTGGGTCACGCGGGCCTGTTTGTCCTTAAAATATCAAAATACCACAGGGAGAGGACCTGAAGCAGGGCCTTTGGGTAATCACTCTTCCTCTGTGTTTATTTCTGTATAGGTTTACAGTAGGCTGACTAATCAACATGAGACCAGAGCCATAAACATCTGTTCATGGTATAAATACATTATATGCCTGTGTACATGCACATGTCCATGTGTGTTTCACTCTCTCTCTCTTTCTCTCTCCATATACATATATAGCATGGCATGTACAGCTACAAAAATGCACACACACACACCTATATGGACACATATGGTATGGACACATATGGTCCCTTATAAGCTTCTGTGTAGTTTACATCCCAGTGAATAGGGCTGGCAAATGATTGGCCCGCCACCAGCAGGAGGCACACCCTGGCGCCCGGCGCGAGGACGTGAGCGGGGTGTAATGACCGCCCGCGGGACGGGCGCCCCTCCCCGGGGAGAGCCGGGCTCTGTTGGATCCCCGCGCCTCCCTGCTCCTCCCGCTCCTCCCTCTCCGGCTCTTTGCAGCGCATCATTAATAAACCACATCCAACCACAGGCGCTTCACGGAGGGAGCCGCTCGCCGTGTCAACACAGTTCACGCTGTGCCCCCCCCACCCCCACCCTTTCCCCACCCCCCACGGCAGGAAACAATTCCTCATTACGCCCGATTATCATGTACGCGAGGCAAAATTTTCAAGAGAAAATGATCCATCTTGGTGCCTGGAGTAGCTGCATGGGGGAGGGGGGGCTGACAGCCACAGTAATACTTGGGAGCTGTGATAACAAGCTGTTATTTATTGATTAGACGCTATAACGGCGCTGCCGGTTTTGCACAGCTTCTGCAACACATCCGTTAGTCATGTAATGAATTACCGCAAAGTCTCGGGCTGATTACGTGACCTGGAGAAACGGAGCCTGGATGTTCCCCTCGCAGCTAACAAATGTCGATAGTTCAGAGTTTAAAGAAGAAATGATATGACGGTAGGCAGCACTGCTCAGATCTTTTCGACCCTCCTCATGTTTATTTCTTGAGAACAGCAGCACTTTAGAGTGGGGAAGAGAGAAAGCTGAATTTGTCAGAAAAGCAATTGAAAATCACTGTAGTGAAGAGAAAGGGTTTATGACACTACATTTTTTTTCCCATATGTGGACATTGGTCACAGAGAGAGGCGGCTGTCTTCGCCTCTCTCAGGCTTCTCAGAGGGAGCCTGGGGATGGCGTTTCCCTCAGTAACCTCACACATCGCAGACAGTGTTAGATGACCGTGTGCTCAAGATGCTCCTTTGCTGGTTTATTTGTGCACTCACTTCTGAAGCGACAAGGAAAATGAAGTGTAGATTTGCAGCGTTGTGTCATGAATGCTTTTTTGTTTGTGCATCATTAGCATACAGCCATTTTTCTCTTAACCTTTTGGAGGATGGTAGCGTCACTGTTCTGACTCCTCTGCTGTAAATTCTCAGTGCAACAGGGAATCGCCAAAGCATTTTGCATGGCGGCACATTAGGTGCTGAATTAGCATGTCTGCCGCTGCCAACTTGCGTATTAAAAAAAATACTTTTTTAATTGGATGGGGTTTAATGCTGAAAAACCCTGTACCGCTGTGCCATTTAGGTGCACCTGCTGTTTATGCCAGTGATGGTGTGGCACATCTCATTCCCCTACCCTCCCCCCACTGCCTCAGTAATGCTAATGTGTGCAGCTCTGCCCAGTGTTTGAACCCACCACGGCTTGAGGTAGACACCAGCAGCACGTACAGGGTGGGCTATCGGGGGAGGGGGGCATGCTCGCCTTTCCACCGGCCGTATGCGTGCCCCTTCGTCATCAGGCACAGCTTGTGCCAGCGCTTGCAGGCCTGGCGCTATGAGGGTGCTTAAAGGTGCATTGCCCCCCCCCTGGCCGAACCTCAATGCACCCCCAGTTGTCTCCTTATATCTCGGATGTCTACACGGCATTTATGACTTTTTGTGCCCCCCTGTGGATTGCAGTTGCACCCCTCTGTATTTTCTCCTGGTGCCAGGCCTGAGCGCCCGCAGCACAATGCTTGCTGTTTGCGTGGCGGACATCAGCCTTCAGCCAGAGCGGCCCTGGCTGCAGAGCCGCTAGCGCTGGCTGCTATTGTTCGCAGGGCTAGCGCAAAGTCGGCAAAAAGCTCAGCTGGAATTGTCTTTTCCTTTATAATCTCTAATCTACTTGAGTCGGTGTCGAGTTTATTGTATTATAGGTCTGAGGGCTCAAGTAGCTTCCTTGTAATACAGAAGCCAAGCAGGCAGGGATTGATGCTGAAATACTCGGTATGATGTCAAAATGACTTTGTGCGGCGAAGGGCTAAAACTTCCTCTGGGCAGTACTGCTGTCTAGCCGGAGATGGACGGGTATTACAGGGCGGCAGGATTACAAAGCTCTATCTCCTCTAAAACGCGGCATTACGTGCCAGTATGGAGGGATGCTGTCTCTGTGGGGGTTATCTGCAAATAGCTGCTGCTTCCATGATAATGGTTATCGAATAAAGCCTTCAGGAAGCCACGGGTCCTGATGACAGCAGCCCCGGCGTTATTGTTCCGCGGCCTGGTCTCATCCATTACAAATTACTGTAATCTCTTACTTTTGTACACACTGATTCAATCTGTATGAAACACTGGTTTTTGACTTGGCACTTAATCCTTAATGGAGCATCACTTTTCTGTTTTTTTTTTTTTTTTTTTCTTGCTTGTCTGTCTTTTTGTGTGTGTGTGTGTGTGTGTGTGTGTGCGCGTGTGCGCGCGCGTGCACATGCCCGCGTGCAAGTGTGTCTTTGTGTCACGGGTTTTGGGGGATATGTAATCTCAAGAGGACCCCTTTCATCTTGAGTGGTCCTATCAGAAGGCTCAGACTTGCTGTCATTGCCATTTTTGTGTGTCTGTGTGTGTGTGTGTGTGTGTGTCCGTCTGCATCGGCTTCAGAAGCTTTAAGTGGAGGGCATATGTTTTCAGAGAAACTTTCACAGCGAAATGCGAAAAACAAGTTCATGATGTCAAGCACTGTCAAAGTAATTTTTTGAGCATGCTACCTCAGTGTTGCATTGCTCAGAAGATTCATTTTAATTCAGTAACATCATCTGTTTCTCCTTAACATGAGGCACAGCTGTAGAAAATTTCATCTTATATATAATTTTTTTTATCTTGTTGCTCAGCATTGCCGATAATAGAGAACTGCATGAAGATTTGGATCAAGATTAAGGTTGTGTTTTGACACATGCACTGTGCATGGAATGATGAGTTGTAACATTATGCTGTGCACTGTGTTATGTTAGCATAACCATAACACAGAAAAAGTGTTTCTTCCTTTTCCTGCTATCGGCTATTTTCCCAAAAAAAAAAAGTGCATTCTCTTTCATGCTGATGTTCTGCCCCACGCTCTTTATTGCTGTCATGATGAACTAGCAGCTACTCGGCCTGGTTTGATGTTTTTCCCCATCCACTAGGAGTCTCTTCTCATTTAGCTTAAGTCATTTTTATCCCTTGCAAATTGGCAGTTTAATGTCTTGATGAAGACATTTTAATGAACATTTAAAACTCAGTGAAGTTCATATCCTTGTAAATGGCAGCAGTCGTCGAAGATGCTGATCCTGATGGTGTTTTACCATTTATTATTTAAACCCGTCCCTGTTTTGGTTCTCTCTGGGAAGCGCCTTCTGGTGACCTTGATTGCAAAAATTGTGCTATATAAATACGAATTATGGAGTGATTGATGTCTGAGTGCTGAATGCTGAGTTTTGTATCTTCGGTAAGGAGGTTTGTGGAAGAAGTAAGCGTGTCTCTCTGGAGAGGGTGGACAGCCTGCACACAGCATTCCTCTCTTCCCACTTCACAGAGCTCTCGAAGGATGGCGATTCTCTGAAAGGAGCGACTTCGACGTTAAATGAAATTATGACTCGAAATTGGAGTGGCCTTGCTGGTTATCAGACATGAAAAAGTATGTTAGTTATCCAATGTTCCCTTCATCCAGGGAACTTATTTCTCAGAAACCTACTTACCTCTACAGCACGTTGCAGTAGTATACTCAGATCACATACAAAGCTAATTAAGGCATACACTACCGGTCAAAAGTTTTAGAACACCCCCAATTTCTGTAGAGGAAAGACCTACATTTTTAAGGGTTATAATGTTCTGTCTCCCTTCCTTTGTTAATTGCCTTTTTCTCGCCATTATGATAAGCAATATACTACTTCCTGCAGTGCAGTATTGTCCAAATAATGCTTCAGAGGGTGTAGTAACACAGTCTGTTCTAACACTGCTTTTATATAGACAGAGGGTTTGTAAGTAATCAACAAAAGTCGGGACACCTGTAGGAATTGTTTGCATCAGTTTTCAAGGCTTAATTTGCTTCCATTGCTGCAGAAAAGCTGTAAGTTGTTAACCCATTACTTGTTCCCTGAAAAGGGAACTCTGAAATCTACATTATTTTTCAGTTTTTGGTAACCTAAACTTTTTTTAACCTCTGGCAGTTTACCGCTTCCTTTTGTTCCATTTCAGGTCATTCACTGGACTTGAACCGCTTAAATTTCAATAAATTGGAAAAATGGAGGTGTTCTTAAACTTTTGACCGGTAGTGTACATAGTATGCATTTTCATTGTAACATAACAAGCTGGTTGCCCATTTTAAAGGTAATACATCTACATGTTTTATACATCTGACTTGGGAATGATTAAAAGAGAAATATTCCCTTACCAAACACCTGACAGTTGCAGTAAGAATGTTTTCTCTGACTGCATTCTTAAAACTCCGGGACACACATGACCCTGACCATCGATGCGAGTCAAGGAGGTCTCATCTTCTTGTGTGACCAGATATATGAAGTGTGTTTGGGTAACGCACACATGGAAGGGATATGAACGGTCTGATCAGCAGTGAGATTACCTGGTGCTGTGGAACAAGAGTGAATAGGCCTGGCAGTGCTGTCTGAGGATCAATGGGTGCCACATTATGCAGGGATCGCGATCAAAGACCGGCCATTGATCAGGGGAAAACGATGAGGTACCTAATACAGCGGCAGCATGAACACAAGGGGGGGGGGGGGGGTTAACCATGTGAGCACCCCCTCTCATAAACCTCCCCAATTAACACCAGTTTCAAGAAAGAAAGGGAAAAAAAACTATCAGGAGAGGTTTCAGTCTAACATACTTGTTCACCTCCCCCTGTCCCCACCTCCGTAGGAATCTTGGAGACCAAGCGGCTCGACATCGTCAGGACGTATGGCACCATCGACCAGATCATCAGCGGCGTCACCTACCGTGCGGCCGACCTGCCCATCTGGTGGCAGGTCCCCCAGTACGTGCTCATCGGGATCAGCGAGATCTTCGCCAGCATTGCAGGTGGGTGGGGGATGGGGGGACAGCCGAGAGCCGTTGCCTTCGCAAACAGCGGTGGCTTTCCTCGAAAGCCTCAGCCCAGCGTGGTCCGTTCAAAGAATTGGAATTTTATTAAATCGTAATAAGAAGCTAACGAGCGCTCCAGCCGGCTGCCCTCAGGAAAGGACTCTGAGTCGCGGGCCCGCATCTGCATGTGGTGCGCGGTCCCTTCTGTCAGACGCTCTAATCCTTAGCTCTGCATCAACTTGATATTGAGGATTTCCCCCGGCTCATCAATCTGGGCTAATGACTCCTCCAATCAATGGCTGTCCTTTTTAGGTACGCGAAAACTCCGGGTATCCATAGCTTTTATTCAGCGGGCCTTTTCCGCGCTATTGTTGGAGAAATTGCTAGGTAAGGAATCCGCTCTGGTATCAATCACGGGCCATCGATTCCCAGACGTCGATATGTTGTTGCCACTGACGGGGGATGAATTTACCGCCGCGCTCCGGAGAACACCGCGTATCGCAGGTGCCCTGAGATGCCTTCCACGCCAACTTGAGCGCCCACATTCACGTGGAAGCATGGGACCCCAGGGGTCAACCTTTGATCGCTAATAACGGTGATCATAATGTTCATAAGCTTGAACAGTCCGCGATAAAAACAGTCATACCGTTTTGTTCCTGTTGAGTCTAACAGATAAGTGGGTTCTAATATCTCAGCCAGCCTGTTTTTCCACAAGTTGTGGATTTGTAAGGGGACAGTTGACCTTTGCTCTGAAGAGGCCCTGTAGCAGTAGACCCACTTCAGTGCAAGATGCAGCCAAACGTTAACGGGCAGTAAAGTTTGCTTTGTCTGCTCCTTCAGACTCTCGAGACACGACAGGCAGACAGGCAGCTGTAGCAACATTCTGGGAGATGGAGCAACATTTTGCAACAGTGCTGATGGGAGGTGAAATATATATCGAAAGGTTACAGAGTATTTTTAAACTAGCTCTGGACTTCGACCGCCACGAGCACCTCTGCAGAACCGGGCGTAAGAAAGGCCTCGCCGCGCTTTACGCGGTGTACTTTTCCTCGAGGAGAAGACCGTCTCCAAGGCTTCCCGAGGTTGTTCTCCCACCCCCCCAGCAGCCACCCCCCCTCCTTCATGCACTCCTGGCAGGCAGCTTAAACACGGCGCTCCCGCTGAGCGGCTCCGAACGTGTGGCCGCCTCACCGTCGCCCTATGGGCACCCCACGCCGCGCAGTGCCGGGAAACTCTCATCCACCCTGTTCTGTCTCCACGAAATTGAATTCCTCTGCTTGTTTTTTGTTGCTTTTCATCCCCCCCCCCCTCAGGTGTGCGGTCTGTTTTCAGCCATGCTCTGGGCCGGTTTCACTATCTGCTGCAAGGTCATGGCAGATTCTTCTTTTTGCTTTGCTTTTTGTTTTGTATTATTTTCCGTGCTTGGACACCCCTGCTGTTTTTCCAGGAAGTAAATCAAAGGCTACAGCCCCTCCCTCCTCCCGGTTACTCGGGGGGGTGCAGCGCTAATATGCAGCCACTGTGTGCTCTAAACTGTGGTGTTCGCCCACAGAGAGGGAAGGGGACTGATAACTGTATTTATCTGGACTGTATGACATTTCCGCAGGACACCTGAAAGCAAGGTCGTCCTCGGCCCTCGGAGCCCCTGTCTTTGTCCTGCTGAGGCTGAGGTTCTGCACTTTGGGAGCAGAGAGAGAGAAACCGCTCCAGTAGACAGAATTGGTGAACCTGAAACTTGCTTGGGAGTGCTGGAAAGAGGGGGGTGTCACTGGCAGAAGGTGGAGGAAGACTCAGGAGGAAGGGCTGAGAGGGCAGAAGGTGGAGCCCTCTCGCAGCGGGTTGTAGTGGCGATTAAGGCTCTAGGCATGTAATCAGTAGGTTGCACGTGCGATTCCCAGGTGAGTTACTGCCATGGCGCTGTTGAGGAAGGTTATCTGAGTTGCATCAGGGAATTTTCCACCATTGAAGTGGAAATTGTGTTAAATTTTGAGCTATTTAGGCTACCAAAATAGGAGAAGGGTTATGAGTAGCCCTCCTAATGTCTGGTGATGAGACTACTGTGCTGTCCTTTGTGGGGGCACTCGGGTAGGGCAAATGGTCCTGGATACTGACGTCGCATCTCTCTGTGCAATGCACCTGTCTATTAGTGTGCCAGCCTACACAGAAGTATTGTGTGTATGTCTGTGGGCGTGCGTGCATGCGCAAATGTGACAGTGTGTGTTACATAAATGCCTCATTGCTCTGAAAAGCCTATCCGGGTCCCATTCTTTCGTGGGATGTCAGCAGTGTGAGTGCTGTGTTCTGCCTCTTCCTGCTCTCGGAGACTTGCGAGCTTGTCCCTTATAGTTAACGTCATTTCATTCTGATCAGCAGGTTTTGCCATCGCAGCACAACATTGTATTCACCGGAAACAACGCACCCCCTTGATTGAATTTGCACCCCAAATGCAGAAATGGCAGCTCTGAATGCAATCTCACCTCGTTCCTCGCGTGTGAAATTTGATGTACCATGTGGAAATCTTTTGTACTTTGTTGATGTGCCTTTCTCAAGCAGAGAGTAGCTTTGAAATAGATGACACTTACTTTAGCCTTCTGTTGTGAGAGCATGCAGGCTCAAGCACCGGTTATTATGGAACATTGATGGCTGCTACGCCAGATCCTTCAGTGTCTGACAGAGGCGCTGGCCCAGCATGTGTAATCTCCTTTGGCTCTGTCCAACGTAACTGGAAGAGTTTGATTTGAATGGAATCATTAAAAGTTCAAGAGTGTGGATTGAACTGAATTTGGACCTGTGTACTGGGTCCAACTTAGTTGGCTATTTTTATCCAAAAAGTCAAAAAAACAAAAAAAAAACAAAAACAAGGCGTTGTTATACATGTATTTGTGTGTTTGATTTGTTGGGAAAGTTGTGTGGAGGTGCGTCCTGCATCCTTCCTGAGTCATTTTCCTTGCGATTATAGAGGATATCCCCATTACATTCTGTAGCTCTTCATCCCACGCCCCAGGCTCTTCCAGAAATGGAGAAATCATTATTTTAAACTCTTTGCGCAAGACCCACTTTTAGCACTCTCTCAAAAGACATTTTTTCATAACTGACCTTTAGAGACCCTGCATTTATTCTTTGTAATGTAGCTGAGAGTGGATTCAAATATGACGCAGATGGTGAGTTTGTCTGCCAAATGTTTAAAGCGTCTGAGGGGGGAAATCTCCCAGCCCATTCCTGGAAGCCATCGTGACAGGGCTGGGATGGCTATCGTCGTGACCCCTGACCTGGGAAATGGAGACAGTGATAAGCTTACGTTTTTAAGCGGTGATATCTTTGATCTTTGGTCTTGCAGGCTTATTTTTTCTAAACTCTTATGTCTTGGTAAAATGGGTTTGGAAACAGGAAAGTATTTCATTGTAATTTCCCATACGGCGAGTGGAGAGATTTGAGTGAAAGATTTGCCTTACAACAGTGCCACGCTCGTAGAATCCCCCTTCCGTACATTTCCAGACACAAATCTAGTCAATGTAACAGAAACTGCTGCGAACAGAATGCACGCTCTCGACAGCTCTCTGCCTTGGATTGACGGTTTTGTGGCTTCCTTGAAGTCCTGTTTCTGCAGCCATGCTAAGGTGTTGTAGTTCACATTTACCTGTAACAGGGCAACGGCAAGCACCTTGACAGATCCCAAAATGATACTTGAACCTACAAAGAAACCGCTACAGGGCCTCTAAGTGTTCTCTTAGCTTCCTGCATCATAGGGTTGTAGGTGTCCACCTGCTCCCCTTCTATGCAGTACAGCAAAGCGTGAGGGTAATTCCCCGTGCTTGTATCTCCCACTGACAGCTCGCGTTTTGGTCACCGGGAATATGCTAAACATCGTACGATTATCCCCGTGGGGACTTTTAATTATATATTGCTCTTTTGAAAATGTTAAAGGCTAATGTTATTTCCTGAGAAAAGAAAAATCGCTCCCTCTGACACAGCCCGGGGGAGAGGCGGAATAAAATATTTTAACTCGCCTGCTTCTTTTTAAATAATTCAGTTTCGCAGTCGGGAAAGGTCAGCCTGTTTGTTTTGCGTGTTGCCGGGAAGTGGAAGTGGACACCATTAGAATTCCTTTTCAAGAGCCCCAGCTGCCCCAGAGCCCCCCCGCCCGCGTTGCATTAGCTCCCACAGACAAACCGCTGGTGAAAATAGTCCTGTGATTTTTCTTTTTTCTGTCTCCTTGTTACAATGCATTTGCACTCTCTCGTGCACCCACAAGTTCAGTGTGTTCCCCCATGCACTGCATTAGCGGCGTCCCTTTGCTGAACAGGGCAGGATGTGCCGCTACGAGGTTAGCTAAGGGTGCAAATGTACGCTTTTTTTTTTTTTTTTTTTCGGGTGCAGTCGAATGCAAAAGGCAAGTGAGCAGCAGCAGAAAGCTTGACGTGAGTAGGGCTGCCGAACGGCCGCGTTTTCTCCCGCTCACCTTTTCCCGCGCTCCCTCTATCAGAAGAGCATGCATTTCTGCTTTTTTTTTTTTTGCCTTCGTCTCCGTCTCCTCCATTTCCTAACGAGCTGCATTAGTTCCGGTGCAGGTACTTGCGAGGGAAGCCGTGCGTCGCATTAATTGGTTGTAATGTTCCCCTCCAAGGAAGGTCTCAAAAGGCATCCTTACTTAACCGGCGCCTCGTAATCTTGCCTGACAGCTGCAGCTATAGGGCATAATTTTGAAAAATCACAGGTTCGAGGTGCCATGAAATTATCAATGTCAGCCAGCAGGCACAGGCAGCTCTCACTGCGAAAGAAAACGATTTGATCTTTTTTTTCCTTTTTTTTTTTATGATGCATTAAATATTGAGAGACCTTTCTGGAAACAATTCTAGCGGCGGAGGTACGGTTTGTCTGTTCACTCCTCTACCGTCAAATGCACACCTGGACCACGTAGGAGGCTGCAGTGCTGTCATAAAGGTTTAGTGAAGGGTTACACTGCCTCAGGAAATCACCTATAGGCACCTGAACCGTATAACACAGAAGAGCAGGGTCCAACCAGCTCCAGTTTCTCATCTACATTAATTGGTCATTTTGTTGTTATGGAGCCAAAGGGGTTTGTTCTGCTGAAAGTTGTATCACAGTGAGTTTCACAGCGTAATATCAGAGTGTAGTCCCATGCCAGTCAGTCCTCCTGGCTGCCTCACCTTGTCGCGACTCCAGGAGAGGGAGTCTAATTGTCTGGGATGCACTGGTGGCCATAAAATAGGTATATTAGGTCTGTCTGGCTGCCTCCTTGCTGCCGTGCATGAGCAAACAAACATAGTCTATTGCTCAGCAGGGATCTTGTTTAGGATAAAACAATATTCCAAACAAATCTTATTAAACAATGAAAGGTTGTTCTAGCCTGAGAAAGCCCCCCTTGGTCATAAAAGCTAGGGAAGAGCAGCCTGCATCCTCCTCACAGAGTGCTTTCATACAGATAGGAAAGTACAGGTTCATGCACTGTTGAAGCATTGTGAGATTTTTTTGCACATTATGAGGCTGTGTGTGTGTTTGTTTGTGCGCCCCCTGCAGGTCTGGAGTTTGCCTACTCGGCCGCCCCCAGGTCCATGCAGAGTGCCATCATGGGCCTGTTCTTCTTCTTCTCTGGTATCGGCTCCTTCGTGGGCTCAGGCCTGCTGGCCCTCGTCTCCCTCAAGGGCATCGGGTGGATGTCTTCTCACAAAGACTTCGGTAAGCACACAGGTGGACATTACAGCTGTCACAGGGGCGTCCAGAGAACACCGTGCCCAGTGCGTGTCCAGAGATTAACATTAAGATGGGAGATCAGAAATGTAGCACCCTCAGATGGTGTAACCATCGCTTCCTTTTATCAGAAATGCACCAAGGAAGGTGTAAGCATTAAGAATAATTAATACAAATTTGATGAAACCATCTTTACTTGGCTTTGTTTTGATTATCGGAGCCCTTCTTATTAGAATAAATGGACAGCAAAGTTCTACGCACAAGTTAAGAGGTATGAACAAACATAAAGTATTTGCACAGTGCGGAGTGTTCAATGACAAGTGTAACCAATTATCTGTTACATCTGATAAATGAAGTTAAAGGTTAATCTTGATGCTTGTGACTATAAACCTGATTACCCGTGTGTACACTCTCAGAAATTTTCACTTTTACGCTAACCTCCCAATGGAAATTGTTTGGATTTAATATGTAATTACCTGCGAGGTAAAGTCTCAGTCATTTCCCCAGAACGAGAATTAAAGGGTATATCTGAGGTTGTCTGAGGTTGACAAGTTAACTTTAAGGTCTTTAGACTTAGAATTGTTTTCCACAAACATTATCTTTATCTGAAGGTTGAAGTCTACATGAAGTAGCAGGATGAAATTGCTGGTTGCAGTCATGTACTCTGCAGGCTGTCGGCACAGATTGGAGTGCTGGTTATCCGTTCCTGTTCAGCATGGAATTGTAGGTCACACATTTTACCGACCCTGGGACTTAAGTCTTGGGTTTTTCCTGTGGAGAGATGCTGGATTGGTACTTATAAATGCTACTTACAAAGTCCTTGGTGGCAGTCTCGTTAACTTAGATTTGTTTTTATTGTGTCCCCTGGAGAGAAAACCTGCAGACTGAAAGGTTAGCACTGAACAGTTGGAATTGCTTGCTTGGATTTTGATCCTTCAAAGGTGCCCCAACAGTACTGATTCAGTTTGATTGATTGTCATTGCTAACTTTTCATTTTCTTAGAATCAAAACAGGTTCTGCTTGCAGGTTGCATTAAAACCGTTAGCCTCAGGAAATGTTCTGGTCTTTGCTCGGCTGAGAAGAGTCCCTTTCAAGTCTGTTTAGTGAGGTCGCTGTTCTCTCCTGAGCTGCATTTCCACTGACCCCCCTCCCCCCTCCCCTTGTACACCTACCAAACCAGCATTGCCCTGCTGCAATTCATCTATGACAGCTATGACTGTGGCATTGTGCGTCCACACTCGAATCACACAGCACAAGCACTCTTCAGGCTGAGAATATGTCTCTTTTTTTCCCCATGCCTGTTAGCCGGGTAGTGGCAGAAGTTGACATATTGATGGTTCGGGCTACAAAAGGAACACTTTGCATTCCGTGCCGCGTGTAATCAGCGGCGTCGCTGCAGTCTTTTGTTGCGGTTCTCTTGGAAATGGGGATAACAAGCGCAAAGGCGTCAGAATGTCTTCTGCCAGCGCAGGCTAGCGAGCAGAAGCGCTCTCATTTGGCAAGCGATCCAATGCGTTCATTTACAAACAAACGTCATGCAGGCAGGTGTAGGTTGCAACAGAGGATATGGCCCAGGGCCAGCAGCAGCAGCAGTAGGTAATGCTCCTTCATTGAAACTGTAAGCCATCATTATGGGCTCCATTAGCAAGACATACACAGAGGTTAGGAGAGTTGGTGGAAAGCAGGCAGTACTCTGCATAGAGATCTACACCGGGGCAGAAGTCTCTCCCAGGACCTCACGCAGAGTAAAGTAGGGGTAAATATTGGTTCACAATGCTGACTGTAAATTCACTTTTGTATCATTTTTGAAGTGGTGCATGCAAAACAATCCTAAACTCCTCCTAGATGCCCAGCATAGAAAGTGTGTGGTGGCTAAGACCGCCCCTAAACCTACCCCATTGCTTCATTTGAATCAAAGGACTGATGTCACAGTGATAGGCAGGTGAGGTTCTGCTGGGTGGATGTGCCCTGTCCCCAGTTCAGACTAGTGTGTCAGATGAGAAATGAGGGTGAAGTGATGATAAGAATTTCTCTCATAACAAAAAAGCACCTTAGCTACACAGCTCTGCTCTTCTGCTATAAAGTCTACATGCCACAGCAACCACAGCAAGCTTTGAAACTAATTTCACACATAGTGATGTATTGCTAGGTATACACAGGGACAAGGTTGTACTCTAAACCACTGCGAATCAAAGATTTAAACTAACGCATCTGTTACCAAGTTTTCCAGATCAATTTTTAGTTATGTTTTTTTTTTACATCCAACGCTTAATTAGAACAGTCAATTAAGAGCCACACCTGGTGAGTCCTCAAACGATCCGCAAAGCAGAGCCTGTCAGCTTCAGTGAGCTAATGCAGCGAATTGCCCATCTTTGCAGAAAATGAGCGCCCTGCTACCTACACGCTGAGTGAGGGATGGAACCGCCCACAGAGAACATATTGCCTCTCTGTGAAAAATAAACATGTTTTCAGTTTGAGAGTTTTTAGGGCAATATCATGGGTTTTTGGGGGGTATCCTCCCTTCGACCCTCCCCCCTTCACCCCCCTGACAGGACTGGAGCACGTATCTGCGCTCGGTCCTTAACAAAAAGAACGGACTCCTGACTGTGACACACCCCGTCTCTGTGACAGGGTCCGGGAGGCACGGTGGCGAAAAAAGCAATCAGGGTGAATTGGAGTGAGGATGAAGGCAGGACGTATTGACACCCCGCCTGTATAATCGCCCGTGCGCAAACGCCAGGCCTGCGTTCCCGACGGGCCTGGCGCAGCGGGGCGGAATGTGAAGTGTTTTCATAGCTCTGAAATCCACTCTCAGCCTGCATTGTCATTGATCTGCGAACGGGGTTTAAAAAAAACGAGAAAAAGCTTTTAACTTTTTTTTTTCCCCATCCCCTTCGTGTGTGTGTGTGTGTGTGTGTGTGTGTGTGTGTGTGTGTGTGTGCGTGCATGCATGCGCATGCGCATGTGTGCAATGTTTGTGCGTTAGCATTTTCTGATGCACAGACAGCAAAACCTCCAACGGTTCGATTGGATTACATACCGTTCACCTTGTTTTCTGAAAAGATTCAATGCACACACGTTAAAATATGCACTATGGCTTGATAGGAGATTGGGGTGCTCTGGAGTTAAATCTTAGGAATGCTCTCCAGAATCGGTGTGTATTTAAAGAGTTAATCTGTATTTGATGACCTTTCGCAAGAGACGTCTTGATTTAAATTCCTCTTAAAAGAGTTTATAAATTAAAGTGGGGGGGTCGCCGCAGTCCCCCTTGTTTTAAGAGCCTTTCGCTTTAATAAATAGACGTGTCAGACTAACGACAAAGGGTTTGTGTAAATCTGTCCGAGTGCAAAAATAAATAGTGTGGCGGTGGCAGCAGATGGATGTCTTCTCTGGAGACTTGAGGCTCGCAGCCCAGATGCACTTTACTGTGAGCGCGCTGTAAATAAGCCGGCGCTGTAAATTGTTTACCCACAAACACCTAATAGCTCATTAATACAGTGTGCCGACAGGTTCGGAGGTATTTTTTGATGATGTTAGCACTGGGGAGAAGCTTGCGGCGGCTTCATAAATCCATCGCTCAACCCCCACCCCACCCTTCCCCCCCCGAACCCACGGAGTCGCTCGTTTAGCGAGCGTTGTTTGATTGCGAGGCAAGCGCGGGGTCTACCTGCGAGCTTCCTCTCCTTACCGCTTTGTGATGTCCTGTAGGGGAGTCAAAGAGAGGGGATTATCAGAAGGAAACAATCAGGTGGTCATTGATAAGATGTTATACTGAGCGGTGGCCTTATAGCCTGTCTGAAATGTCTTTGGTTTTTCCTTGCCTTATTTTTTTCCTTGTAATGTCATATAACAAGAGGGGGGAGAATTATAAGGAAACAACCAGGTAGTTAGGGCTGGGTGATGTAGCCTTCGCGATATATCGAATTTTTAGCGCAATAACAGCTATCCTCCGTATGTGGGCTTAACTTTCTTACCGTATTTCTTTTCCTTTTAGTCATACCTGATGCGTGAGCACACCTCCAAAGTTCAGTGAAATGCTTCTAGGGCAGAAAAATATCACTTGTATCTGTATGTTGGTTAACTTGCCTTTGAAAAACACATAGCGTATGTTTTCACTCTTTATCTTTGAAGCCACGTGTGTACCACTTGAAAGCAGCATAGTGCTGTTGCTGTGATATCAACATTGAATAGATACGAGTGGCTTTTTTCCACCGGAAGCATTTCACATGGCCTCAGAAACCTGGAGGTGTGTTCCCGCATCAGGTATGACTAAAGAGGAAACAATACAGGAAGAAACCTAACGCCACATACCGGGGATAGCTGTTATTGCGCTAAGAATAGCTATTTGATATATCGAGATGGCTATATCACCCAGCGCTACAGGTAGTTATTGATAACACATTATACTGAGTGGTAGCCTTATAGCCTGTCTGAAACTCCTTTGGTTTTTCCTTGCCTTATTTTTTTCCTTGTAATTTCATGTAGCAAGAGTGGGGAGAATTAGAAGGAAACAACCAGGTAGTTATTGATAACACATTACACTGAGTGGTGGCCTTATAGCCTATCTGAAATTCCTTTGGTTTTTCCTTGCCTTATGTTTTTTTTTTTTTTGTAATGTCATGTAAGGTAGTCTAAGACCGGGGAATAAATAGAGGGAAACAGCACATTATACCGAGTGGTGGCCTTAAACCTGTCTGAAATGACTGGTTTTTCCTCGCCTTTTTTGTTTCTCTCTCGTCTTGGCCCCGTTCCCTCCGCTCTCCCCGCTCCTCCTGCCTGTCGTCTCCGCCCCGCGGCGCGCTGCACCGCAGGGGTGAGGCAGCGGCGTCCCCGCCCGCTCCGCGCCGGCGGCATCCTTGCCCGCTCCGCACCGGCAGCGTCGGGCGCAGAGTAAACAGGGAGAGGGGCCGGTGTCAGCGAGCGCCCCGCGCTATCAGAGCAGAACCGAGACAGCCCCGGGGGGGAGAGACGCCCGGTATTAATCACTGACTGGGGGCCTGATTACACAGCAGCTCTCCTCTTAAGTAAAGCTGCTCCTGGAGCGTGTGCAGAAGGCGCCGCTGCGCTCCTTCTTCCCCAGCGCGGGGAGGTGTAGCTGGAGGCGCCCTGCTCCGCTCCCCAACCCCCCCCCAATCTTCACTGAATAGCACACAAACACGGCGCTGACATTAACCGGCAGAAAGAGGCGCAGCTCTCCGGCGCTCTGAAACGGTACGTCTTCGCTGCCCGTCAAACACAGCGTGTGTGGCTTTGGCAGTCTGTGTCACGCCGGAGGCTGCTTTTGTTGGGGGTGGGGTGTCTGAGAAGGCCGCTGCGGGCGCGCTGTGGGGGGGGTTGCGACTGCTGCCCCCTTAGTGTCAGACCGCGGACCCGTGCTGCGGGAGCCGCCCGCCGCGGTGTCCGGTGTCCGGTGTCAAGCGGTCCAGAAAGCAGCACCGCTCCCGCTTCCTGTCAGCGGGCCTGGGAGGAGACTTACCGAAATGTCAGCGCTTTAATGGGGAGCAGCAGTGTCAGGGGGGAGGAATGGGGAGACGGGCATTACGCACCTCTGTCACATCAACACCCCCCTTCGTGTCCCTGCTTCTGTCCCCATCATATTCCACGTCTGTCAAACACAGAATGAAGGATTGCTGCACTGGGATCCCTGTTTTAATTGTAATATTGTAATCTAAACTGTGGCCCGTTGCTCATTTTACATGAATGGATACAGTTATGTTCTGTTGTGCTGGGAGTCGCTCCAGATAAGGGCGTCTGCTAAATTATTGTCATTCAATGTAATGTAATGGCTACTCTTCCTGTACAATGTAAATTTAGCTGTGTGCTTTGAAATACAGTGTACTTCACTGAGAATGTCTAATAAGAACCAAATGCATATATGATCAAAAACACTGGGACAGAAATCATTGCTACAATAACACTATTTAAGTATTCCACTCATAAGAATCAACCTCACCCACAATATGTAATATGATACTCAATACAAGTGCAATCAGTACATTACAAGTACAATGGTGGGTCATAATAGAAAGAGACTCTTAAGTATATGAATACTGTGAATCTCATTTCTGGCGTTCGTTAGCTTAACATCTAGCCCACAAAATATTTGGAGGGAAAAAACTGGTTGAAGTGCAGTTGGGTAAGTCGACAGGACAGGAAGCAGACAAGCACTGCCATGATGAAGAACAGCACCTTATCAAAGAGGTGCAGCTGAGAAATTGAGCTTTCCGTAGTTTACACTTTCTGCGATTGTAGAAGACAGGGAGAGCGTTCTGAGGAAATGAGGTGACAGAAAACAAATGCTAACTGTCAGGGCGTACATGACTGAAGCAGTGCTTGTCACACTGGACAAGTTTGTGAACCAAACCTACACAGCCCCGATTATCACAGACACGCAAGTCAAGTGATTTTAGTTTTGAAAGCAGTTGTAAGCACTCAAAGCAGAGTGCGCTGTGCTTCCAATTTGAAAACTCTGATGCAGAGCACACTACGCTTGTTCCTCTCCCCATTGGTATTTGTCTAGATGAGTTGGTTGCGTGTAGGCAAGAGAAAAATGCTAGTTTGTGCTCCGATCATAAGTAGCCATATGACGCATGAATCAGGAGAAATGGCTCGCAGTGTACAGGGACATCAAAATGTACAACGTTTAGTCATAGCTACTTGTGTGGAATTATCAGAGCTAAAGTTAATATTTATTTATTTTCTAAATAGTGAGCTCAAAGTTCTCAAAATGGAGAGGAGGGACTGTGTCCAGATCATCTGATTGTGGTAACTCAGGACCAGTTGCATCCAGAACAGGTGCAGTGGCACTGCGTTGGCACCGTGTCCAAGGCCAAGCTGAATAAGGCCCTCCCACTCTTCTTTTGAACCAGTGAGATCATCACGTTGCCCGGCGCTGCGTCTGCCATCCCCCAGCACATCTCCCGTATCGATCGGGCCTTGCACTTCCTCTCCCACTCAGCTTTCACCCCTTAAATACCTGTCCAGTATTTATGGGGTTCATTAATGGTGTTACAGCGAGTCCTTGTTTTGTCTTTTGCTGCCATAATTACCAGGCTTTTTAACGCGCCGCCCTGCCAAGCAGGGCCCAGGAGGGCATGGACAGATAGGAGGCAAACGGATAATAAAATTAAAATAGGACCATTACAAAATTGAAAACCTTGCAGAAAATCCCGAGCAGAATTCATAAAGTAAGACGTTAAAGCCGCTTGGGTCTGAATAAGTTAGCCTGGGGAAAATGTCCTCGCCGGACCATAATTACGCTTTGCGGCACGGTGTTCATTAGGGCCAGGAAATACCGCGCAAATAAAGCCTGTCACAAGGCCGATTTCTTTCCCCGCGAATGTTATTTATTTGATTGCAGTTGTATCTTTACAAGACCCCCCCCCCCCCCCCCCCCCTCCTCCGAATCAGCATCCTTGGCTTTAATTAAGACTGCAGGAGAAACAGAGGGGCCCCACTGTGCCTCCCAGCTGTGCGCTGGTTAGCAGAAATTATCGATCTGGAATACAAGCTGGCTCAAGGGATGTTTGTCGCCAGCCCACTGTGCACATTGCACGGTTTGCAGTAATTCGGGCCCAGGGGGGAGGAGGGGGCGGGGAGCAGGTTCGGGTCTTCCCTTTGCTCCCTCACCCAGATCTTGCAATAGGAAGATATCCAGTATCACCAAGCTGACTGCAACGCTCTAAGGGCCACAATGTTTGTGTCTGTTTTTTTTTTTTTTTTTGGCTGTTCTTCTCCCCCTTTGACACGGCACGCAGCACTCCGTTTCCTGTTACAATATCACAAATGGGGTTTGTCACGGTGCTAACTTCATCAGCAGAAAGGGTCTCTCTCTCAGTCCTTTGAACGCGAGATGAAAGGCTTTTAATGCAACTCTGTTCTACAGATGCGCGAGACCACGAGAGCACACGGCTCCCTCAGAAATAGCATTTCACACCGTAGCGCCTCCACCGCGACGATTGTTCATCTTTAATCTTCCGTTTTCCAATTATCGTAAGCAAGTACACATGCCTCGTGCAACAGAGGCGCACCGGCCCGCGTGTATCTCCGCGGGCCTGGGAAAACGTTTGCGATTGATATCTGCTCGATTGAACGATTGCTGGGAAACACACGTGCCCTCCTCTGACTCTTTGTTATCTAAAGGTTAATGTAATCCATGTTTTTTTTTTTTTAAATCTGCGTTCGAAGAACTACACGTGGAATTAGAGGTAGGCGTGCGAGATGGCAGTTGGCTGTGGCGAGGGACGGGGAATGTGGAGCGTACAGAACGTGTGATGCTACAGTGTTCACCGGGACGCTCTCGTGCAGGGCGGCAGGTGTTTAGGATTGGGTTAAAGATGCTGCTGTCAGTAGCGCATCCTCCTGAGGCAGCCGTACGTGCTCTCGGGATTCCGCAATAGGAGCTGACAGCCGTACGCAGGTGAGCGGTGCTGTTTGCTTCCGTCTCCCCCCCCCACCCCCTCTGCGTCTCCTCCTCAGTCCCCGGTCACAGTTGGCAGAAGAGGATAGGGCCATGCTTCGGTTCGTCCCCCTCTGTCCTTTGGCATTGCTGCCAGTGGCATGTTCTGTTGCCTCGCGGGGTAATCGTTGATTATTCGGCCGTGCACCAATTTGGACACGGGGCTGTGCCGTACCAGCCCCGAGACCCCACGAACCGCCGGCTCTCGCCCCTGCGCCCATGCTTGGCTCCATGCCCCTTCCTCCTCTCCTCCCCGCTGCCTTCAGGATGCTTGCACGTCTCTCTGTCCGCCCGGAAAGCAGACCTCCCGCAGGGAGAGATTACGGCTCGAGTTGTTCCCATTAGTAGAGCCGACAGAGAGCGTGCCATTACACCCAGGAGGGTAAGACCTCCTGCCCCCCCAGTTCTGCCATGCAGGGGCGGGGCGGGTGAGGTGAAGTGAGGACAGGACCGGACAGGGGAGGACATTTATGTTTTTTTGTTTTTTTTTCTTAAGGTGCAAATTGAGTTTCAAATTGAGTCTTCACTGCTGCGGACTCATTATTGAAAAAATGAAACACTCCATGGATACAAAACGCTTGTTGGCTACTGTCTTCATGAATGCGCAGGCAATCTCAAAAGTTTGACCATGTAATGCATTTTCAGAGGTGGCTGTGAGTGAGCAGGTTTATGGGTTGGGTTTTTTTTTTGTTTTTGTTGGCAGAGAATGAAGCACCAGAGATCCTGGCAAGTGTGATCGTTCAATCGGTCTGCAGGAACAAGGCTTTATTGAGCATGCCTTAAATACAAGAGAGAAGCAGCACCACAATGTGCTTCATACCCCTGTGTTTTCAGCCATTCTTAATGTATTCTATTGTTTGGCGGTTCTCTGATGGCTTTGTAAATACCAAATAGCCTGATATACAGAATGAGAATTCATATGACAGACACATGCAGTGTCAGGTAGGCATAATTGGTGCTATTATCTAAGAAGCCACTGTCTGCACAGTAGGTTGGCCTTGCATATGCAGGTAAATATTATTTGTTGGCTCCCTTTTGTGACTATCACCATCTTTTCACAGTGATATTCTGCTGCTTCTCAGTAACAGAGCTCTGATCTTATCTCCATGGCTACTTAAAGCCAGCAACAACTGAGTGACCGTGAAATCCCGGCCTAATAACAGAAGAGCGGGCACTAGTTAGTCAGTGAGGTCCACAAATCCAACCTGCAGCTAATGAGAGCTCTGCTTTCTCCATTCATGTGTCCTCGATCACATGAGTTAGCGCAAGTACCTAGTATTAGGATCATAAGAGATTCTTTGGACATCCAATTCCAAGCAGAGGACTAATGTAGATGGTATTGATTTCTAATATAGTAGATATCTGGTATAAGACTAGTTCTGACTGCTTTTGTCTTGGAGTTAGATGGAGGGACCATTTCTGGGGATTAGGGTGAAGCTCTTGATTCCCCCCGCTCTGCCCCCTTGGGCATTTCAGGACAGAAAGGTGAAAAAAGAGGTGGAGATTGGGAGGAGACTGAAAACAGCTAGATGCGTTGGATCTTTTATACAAGTCGAAACTTTTGATAATTAGAGGCGTATTGCCTAAGTAAAGAAGTATATTAAACATTGCGGTGCCCATCCGGTGTGGTCCAGTGATGCCTTAGCCTGCTGCACCAAATGCACAGAAATGTGGCGCTGCATTCGGATTGCAGCGAGTGGGGGCTGTGGTGGGGCTGCCGTACGGGACACCCACCCACCCCGGCGGAGGCGCGGCAGAACTGGAGCAGGCGGCCCGTAATGGGGAATATTGAAAAAGCGCCTCGCGTACAGCTGCAGCCTCCAGGCATGCATTCATTGACCCTCGGTTCCTTCGTTTGTGACACCGGGGAGATGTTCTCTGAAGCTCCAGGGTGCCCCAGCTCTTAAGGGACAGGTATAATTAGAAGCTGCTGTCTCTGGACCCCGAGAGCCTTCCAGCCTCCCCCACCCCCCACCCCTCTATTCTCTCCCTCTCCTCCGCCCACATTCGCTGCGAGAAATGACAGGATGTCCACGGAATTACCTCCTAGCCAATTAGCCACCCAGCCCCCCCCCTCCCTGCTGTTCCCTCGCACTCCATACGCAGTACAACCGAGTGTCGCTCCCTGGAGAAGAATTTAATAGGTAGGTCCCTTTGACAGCGAGCTGCTTCAGAGGACTGACTTTTCTTCTGTTTAAATATATTCAGTCCATTTGCAAAAAAAAAGGGTATCAAATCTTATTTTTACATATATGTGTCATCTTTTCCAAGGGCTTTAAAGCTGCTTGTCCCATATCGTCCACCTCTTAACCATGACAGGTGTAATGAAAGTGATATAAATACACTCCCCGGCTTTCTGATGGAGCAGGCATCAGACTTAACCACAGCGGTTCCTCCGGCTCTGTGAGCCAGGCAATAAGGCCCAAGTAATAATATTGCTGGCCACGGCCAACGGACAGAAATGATCTCCGATGCCAGGCACAGTTGTCAGACACTTTGTAGCTAAAGTTTGAAGTCGGGGGATTTGGCACGGCTGTCGGCTTTTCCCCCCCTTCATGTCAAACACTGGCGTAAAGAGAAGAAAAACAAAATTTTGTTTAGGATTCCCCGCAAGTGCCTGCGCAATAAGCGTTGACAACCTTCCCTGCCGACCCTGCGCCTTCAAGAGGCAGAGCCCTCTGGGAAAGAGACGGCACAAAGTCGTTGCAGATACAAAGCGTGGACCAGGGCGTGACGTCGGCGTGGAGGGGCGGGGAACAGCGGGGCCTCGGTCCTGCCTCTTTCACTCTCTTCCAGGTGCGGGCTATCCCTGCCTGGCAGCTTCGGTGCAGCTCTCGGGGGGGGGGGGGGGGGGGGGGGGGCTGGTGACAGGGAAGATCCTATTAGAAGATCCAAAGTCTCTGCACTTAGCCGCGTCATATCAAACAAGCATCTGCGGTATCAGTCGACATCGGCGTCGGCTCGTCCAGGCGTTTAAGCCCCGACACGCACTCGCCCACATCACAGCTCCCAAATGGCTCTTCTTTTAATCCCACTAAATCCAATCCCGGCTTTACAGGGAAGTGAGCAGCATGGGCTTCAGCTCCTTAGTTTTTATTGCCTTCCCTTCCCCCTGGGGGGGGTAACAATCGGTCCCCTAATCCCAATGAAATACTCCCCGGTCCTTATCACCACCGAGCGAGATTGCCCCGTGTAATTTCTTACGCTCGGGCCTCTGCATCGTCACCGAAAGCCCCTTCCACTTTGTGCCGTAGCAAGGAGCTGAACGGCGTTTATTTAAAAAACTCCGTTCGAAGAGAACAGAAACGGGCGGAGAGGAATGGCAGCTGTTGTGACTTTTGACAGGTGATTGCTCCCTCAGAAGAATGGCTGTCCTCACACCTTTAAGGGAAACGGAGTGCGCTCCCTTCAGTCGACCAAACAGGGGAAAAGAAAAGTGTGCCGTGCGGCTCGCGGGCCTGTTTGTAATCGGTTGATAAACTGCGCTCGCTGGTTTACAGAGTGCTTCTGTTTGTTCTTCTTTTTTGTGCTGGTTTCTCGTTGACATCTGCTCCCTCTCCCTCTCCCTCTCTTTCTCTCTGTCCCCCCCCCCCACCCCCCCCCTCTCCAGGTAACATCAACGACTGCTCCCTCCATTACTACTTCTTCTTGCTGGCGGGTATCCAGGGAGCCACCCTGCTGCTCTTCCTTATCGTCTCGGTGAAATATGACAGGCAGAAAATTAGAGCAGGGAGCCAGAGGCAAGGGAGTGTCACCTCCTGACCCCGAGAGCCGGACTCTGAGGGTAACCCGCTGTCCCCGCCATTCTGACGCCCGCCCTGACCCGCTGCAGCGACCTGCCCCGGCTGGATCTGTCAGCAGCGGCAGCAAAAAAAAAAAAAAAAAAGTGTCCCTTTTTTCCTGCTTTACGATTTTTAAGTTTGACCTGTGGAGCAGAAGTACTCTTAATATAAATTGCCTCAAAAAGAAAATTTTAAACTAATAAGAATCGTATTTTAAATGTTATGTACATACTTACTTATGAATACCTCATTTTCAGAGAAACTCCCTTGGCTCCTAAATCTTTTGTTAAGAAATGTGTCTTGTTAAAAAAAATATATATATATTTTTTTTGGTTTAAAAAAAATCTTAATACGTTTTTGAGGCACCTCTAAAGGAAATTGGTATTAATCTTACATGACTTGATAAGTATAAGTATGTTATTTGGCTTGCAGTAAGAACATGGTTTGTTTTGGACAATATTTGACACAGCTCTACCATTGGCAGGATCATTCTGCATTGTGCCCATCTGTACTTTGTAGAATGAAGACATTTTTGCACTAGCTAAGACAGAAAGCAAACAAGCAAATTAGCATTAGCATCTTACATTAAATGCAAAGACCATTTTTCAAACCGTGTTTGAAAAATGTGCATTGGTTTCATTTTCAGACATTACATTTAAAATTGTTGCTGTGCAGTTATTGCAGATCGATACAGTATCAATTTTCTTCACAAAACAATATGAAAGAGTCACCCGTGAAGCTTGAAAGTAAACCACACACATTTCCTCACAATGGATGTCAGATGCAGAAAGGGTTTGTTATTGATCTTTTTTTGAGTGTGGTTGGCTTGTGTCTTTGCTTGCTTTCTGTTTGATCAGCTGTTCTTACTGTGCCATCTTCCCTGTCTCTGGAGTTGTGTTAAACACATACTGTATTGAGGGTTTTTAAAACTGTGTTGTGCCTGGTTTTGTCATGTTTTTTTTGTCTTTTTTTCCATTATTTGTTACTGATTTCTTTGGTGAATATACAAATGTATTAACGATTTCACATCGGCTGCGGCAGTATTTTTCTGTCAGCTTGTACTTTCTTGAGTGTTTACGGGGTTGTGCAGTGTGTCTGTTGTTTTGCTAAATTTAGTCTTGCTTGTAGTACTAAAGCTTTCAATTAATTGATGTTGGAGCTTTCAACACCCCCTTTTCTCAGAACAGGAGAAGTGGCTACAGAGTTACTGGAGTCTCCAGAAACCGTGTGGCCCTCTCACAGTGATTGCTTCTTACTTAGAAGGAGCTGAAGTCTGTTCTTTTCTTTCTCACTGCAGTACTGGAAGATTTTTCTCAGTAGTCCATTCTGACAGGATAACTGCTTATCAGATTTGGTGATCACCTGATCCCCAGCCAGTAGCTCACCATAATGTGTGACCTTTACGTTACGGTTAATCAAACAAGAAATGTCAAGGTCGCAGGAAATACGACTGGCCTCCTAAAAAGTGGCCAGCTTCAGCAGCACATTTTTTAGCAATTGGAAATTGGAAATAAGAAATGCAACATTAAAGCAACATTAAAATGGACAGCTACTCGAGATATGGCGGAATCATTTTTTATGATTGCGGAAATTGCCTGTTATACAACATGGTACTCCTCAAATACTGTGGATGCACTTAAGAAGATTGCCTTGTAATACATTTAAAGTACATTTAATTAGTGTTATTATAATGATAAGCACACTGAAATGAAGGAGAAGTGTTACTTGGATACCTGACTTTTATAACTCTTTCCTTTGCATGCTCGGATCAAAGCCATTGCGAGTGGAGAGTTGTATTCATTGCCTCCCCCAGTACAGTGCTTTTGCCCATAGTCCATAGAAGGAGGTGGTCCAATTTAGTATTCTGGGGTGGGGAGGGAAGGGGGGGGGGGGGGGGGGGGGGGGGTGGTATTGGTGAATTTTTCTTTATTGCCATCAGGGAAGCGGCAGGGTCGACTTTGGTACGTAGCTGGAGGCCATATTTAAATGTGATGTGATTGTTTCAGTTTGAATTGCGTGCTAATGTGGGTCGTAGCTGCGTACTAAGCAAGGGACCGCCCTGCATTGATATGGGGTTGTTACAGTTGGGCCTCTGTCACTCCATTGATGATCATTATGAATACAACATGTAAATAATATGGGGATGCAGTGCATTTTTTTGTAGTATCACAGATTATAGGTTATCGTCAGGTTATTTAAAACACACACACACACACAATCATCCATAGCTTTGACAGGAAGTTCTAACTTTTAAGGCTGGCAGACTCAATATGTGTTAAATCTCAAAGTGATATCATCTCAGCAACTGAAAGCTTTTTAAATGGAACTGTTAACAGATGATTGATAAAGCGGGTTCTTCTGTTAGCCTTCGTGTGGATCTTGTTGATATTAGATCACCTCTGTAGTAAACTCTTCATGGGGTCACAGCAGCTGAAAGTGTGGTTGTTGCTGTGGTCCTGATAAAATGCATGTGGTTTCCTCTGTCCTTTGCTATTACATAGAGGGATCTCCAGCCAAAATGTTTCTGACATGCTCAGATGCTTGTTTTGAAGGCTGTTTCTAACACCTGCTTTGTGATGGTCCAGGCCATCTGGGACTGATTTTAGGCAGTCACTTGTCTTTCACACTTTAATGGCATTAATGTTTTTTTGAAAAAAGGCATTTTGATGGGATTGTGCTAAAGAGCAGTTTAATTCAGATTTTTTTTCTATTAAAAATGCTACTGTCTTAAATTAATTGGCTGTTTGTGTCTTATTCTTAATATATCCTGAATATACAGGATATGCACTCCTTAAGACCAATACAAAAAATTTATTTCAGGTGGTTCAAAGGAATGCGGGACCCTGATGATGTGAAACACTCTCTAGGACTGGGTCATCTGTTGAATGTACCACATGTGTAGCAGTGTGTGTCCTCTGAGTGTCCAGCAGGGGGAGTATTCAACAGAATAAAAACAGCACCGAGGATAATTACTCTGTGACCGTCTAGGCTCTCAATAAAGAGAGCTACAATTTGTTAGAAGTTTGCTGAGTTGTGAAGTTTAAGTCTACACGTATAGTCAATATGTACTGAAATGTTTGTCTTTTACCTTTTTTTGTATTTACAGACATGCCCTTGTGGGGACAGACATTACAGTCAAGCACACTATTTCTTTCAGCAGGGGCTTACCAGTGGAAATTGGTTGACAATTGGTTTACAGTGTGTCATTAACCAATTGCCAACCAACTGTAGCATTGTAGCATAGTGGTTATGGAGCAGGACTCGTAACTGAAAGACTGAAAGGTTACTGGTTCAATTCCCCCCTGGGGCACAGCTGCTGTACCCTTCGGCAAGGTACTTAACCCACTTAACCCACAATTGCCTCAGTAAATATCCAGCTCTATAAATGGATAGCATTGTAAAAAAAAAAAAAAAAAAAAAAAAAATCTGTAACCAATGCATACGAGCAGCTGTTGAATGCCAATAATGTAATGTAATGTAACGCATGTGAAGATTGTATGCCATGTGTTGGGGCCTTGGATACAGCGCAGTGCCTTCTCTGTGAGGTGAAGGGGTGGTGTGACTCCTAACGCCATGGGTAGGACCCCAGCCGCCCCCCACCGTCACACAGCACACACACTCAAACAGAGGCACTGCAGCAGGGCAGTTGCCCCTCCGACGCAGACCTGCTTCGGGAGAGCTCACACAAGCGTGACGTGCGGTTTGATGTTTGGCCCCGCTTGCAAAGCCCCCCAGGTTACAGCTGCGCAACGCCAGCCTGTCGCTCACATTAATAGCAATTTTCAGGCTGACTTGAGTGGATGTGGATACAGCCCTGAGTGGTGACTGCAGGCGTATGTGTCCTTACAGGAATAGAAACCGTCTGCCAGGAGCGATTTGAGTTTCTGCACCGACCGAACATCCCATGACTGCCAGTTTTTGGACAATAACTAATATATTTATTCAGTAAAAAATATTTATTTTAGTAAGTAAAATCTAGTAGTCAGCCTTTATGTTAAGCATCTAGAATATTAGCTGTGTGTTTACTCAGCAAATGTCGAATTAGGATAGCCTGCATTGCTAACATTTTTTGTGTCCACATGCACGCCTGGATTTTCCAGGTTAAGTACCTTGATGGAAGTAACCTTGTTCCTCACCTGGGGTGTGAAGGTCCTCCATCATTGTGGCACAAGGCAAATTCTGTAACATCTAGGAAGCAAAGCCAAAATCAACTGTAATCCATTGTAAAATCCACTAATGTTAAAAAAAATGCTGTAGAATAAAAATGCACCCTTGGAAATTAGCATATTATTTCAGTAAGCACGATGGTTGAGAAGAATCTTTCTATTGATGCCCACCAAGTCCCTTTATTAGCAGATGTGCTTTTAACTACAGTTCACAAACATGGAATCCTAAGGCCAACCCGCAATAGCTGAGTCCCCCATGGCTCTCCCTTGTGGGCACTAACATTACACATGCAAGCATGCTGCATTCAGCAAGCAATGTTGTTCTTTGTTATCCTACAATCAAGCACCACACACCACAAAATAACAACAGTTAAACAATCCCGCAGTCCTAATTACTGAACAGACATGGACTATCCCTCATTCTTCTGCCTGATGTTAATTTAGATAAGCTATTGCAGCCGTAGTTGCAACAGCCAGCTTATCCCTCCCTTACATGTTTATCTTATGCGTTTAGCAGCTAATGTTGATATTATCGGTTTACATGCAAGTTCATTTATGAAGCTGGATTTACATGGAGCCATGGGGCTCGTCTGCGCCTGGTTTCCCGTTGAGTGTCTTTTGTGTTCCTCGGAGTCCGGCTAACTGGAGCATTTGTTCTCCTCTGGGATGTTTGCAAGCAGGCAGGACGTGGAGAAAACACATGTCCCGGTCCCAACGAATCTGCAGCTACAAGATAACAGCAGCGTGGGCTGAGGGAGATTGAATCCCTTGTGGCCTGGCACCATCCGCAGCTGTTACTATGCCTTTATCTACAGCCCGGGTAAGCTAATTGCATCATGTGTTTTAATGAAGCTTTCGATCACAGCATTGTCGTCTTCCGAGGTCCTGCAGGTCTGTGGACGCTGGTGTGAGGTCCCTCCTCGCTCTGCCAGGTGTGATGAGACATTATTAACGTTGTGCTATGCAAATGTAATAAATAATGTATTATTACATTTACATTTAGTCATTTAGCGGAGATCTTAACCAGAGTGCACGTACAAAGTGCATGTAGCAAAAAGGCATGAAATGTTGTAGGAAACAGGGACATAACAAGGCATATTTAAGCAGGGCCAAAGAGAGCGCTGAGATTATGGTTGTGTACATATTTCAACATGTAAGTGAAATGCAATATCAGCATTATTATGCTTACGCAAATAGCTTCATGTTTTTTCACAAAGATTACAACATTCTAAAACGGAGCTACCACATACCATTCTGCAAAACTACAACATATAAAAAATTACATAGAAAGGGGAATCAGAGATTACACTAGGGTAAATGAGGTACAGTCTGAAGTGGTGGGTCTGCAGTTTGTGATGGAATGTGGCTAGTGATTCCAGTGTTTTTACTGCAACAGGAAGCTCATTCCACCACATAGGGTCCAAGATGAACAGAGAACGTGACCAGGAGGTGCAATTGCAAGAGGAGGGGAAAGCCAAGTCCGCTGAAGAAGGTGAGGGCGGTGGCCTGGAGGGTATGTAGGGTCTAATGATGTACTGAAGATAAGAGGGAGCCAAACTTGCACTGCCCAGTAGGCTAACACCAGCATCTCGAAACTGATGCAAGCCATCACTGGTGGCCAGTCAAGGGAGATAAGGCCAGGTGAAATGTCTGAGAGTTTGGGGACATCATGGACCAACCAAGCAGCTGCATTCTGAATGAGTTGCAGGGGTTTGACCGTACATGCAAGCAGGGCAGTGAGAAATGAGTTACAGTAGTCCAGAAAAAAAAGGATTATGGTTTGGACAAGGAGCTGGGCAGAGAAAGTAGAAAGGAAGTGGAAGATTCTGCTGTTGTTGAATAGAAAGAATCTGCCAGCTTTACTGACCACCACTATGTGGTTTGTTTATGTCAGTCCACTCTCAGACATCCTCCGTAGGCTCTTGACAGTCTGGGAGGATAACTGTGGTATCTTCCAGAGTCAGGTCCTGGAAAGACGAAGACTTAGCTGGGATATACAAAAGCTCTGTCTCAGCTAAATTAAGTTGCAGGTAATGTTTAGCCCTCCCCGAGGAGACTACTACGCAAACTGAGATGCATAATGATCTGGATATCAGACAGAGGAAAAGAGAGGACCATTTTGGTGTCATCAGTATAACAGTGAGAAAACACAAGAAGAAATGACAGAGCCAAGTGATCTGGTGTATTTTCTTGTGTAAAGTAGATTATAAGGGGGCCAAGGACTGAACCAAGAGGGACTCCAGTAGTGACACTCCATGGGGCTAAAACGGTGTCCCTCCAGGTCACGTGAGAGGTGCGGCCTGAGAGGTAAGATGAGACTCAGCTGCCAAGGTAGCCAAGGTAGACAGGAGGACATGGTGATTTACGGCATCAAAGGCTGCAAAAACATCTAGGAGGGTCAGATTAGCAGATTGAGAAGCATTTCTTGCAGTGTGAAGAGCCATTGTTATTGCAGGTTTTCATTATTATTATTATTATGAGTATTTAATTCTCTTATCTTCTTGCAGGCTTTGAAGTAAATGATAATCAATTTCAGGATTACAGCTTTGGACTCACAAGTGAGACACGGCTTCCCTTTAGCAAGATGTATTGCTGTAATAATATTGGAATATAATAAAATCTGCGAGCTGCAAAATTAGAAAAAGACTTCTGAATATCGGTGCCTGAGACTTGATACTTAAATAAGAAAACCTGGACATGATACAGCCAGACATTTTTCACAAAAAGTGTCAGAGTGTATCCTGTTTGCCCAAAGCTTGCCCAGCGTTATTTATAGGCGCGTGTTACTCAGACCCTTGTGGCCTCGCTGTTGTTCTGAAAAGAGCAGGAGAATGTCCCCCTCCGTGGTTACCTGGTCGCTGATATGTGGCTCAGCCACGTTTTCCCACAGTGCTACATGGCTGGCTGCACCTTGCCTGTCTGAGGCTTCCCTGGCGCGTCTCAGCTCGCCTGGGGCCGACTCACGGCAGTCTTCTCCTTGAGGGGGCTAGAGGGAGGGGGGTGGAGGGGGGCAACGGGGGTCACGGGTCAGTTAAGTGTCAGTTACGGGAGTCTGTTTACAGTGTACTCATTTTATGGGCATGGGGGTGTGCATATGGGCAAGGTCCACCGCTATTCCCTGTAGCTCTATGTGTAGAAATAGGTTACATCTAACAGACAGGCTTTCCTTGGCAACTGACGCTTCAAACTGTGTGTGTTTGAGAGAGAGACACTGTCTGTGTTTGTGTGTGTGTGTGTGTGTGTGTGTGTATGCGTGCGTGTATGTGTGTGAGCATGCATTGCATGCCTGACTTTTAAATAATTCCACAAGGACACAATGAAAGCACACATTGTAAACTCTATTTCATCATATACTGTAAAACATAGTTTAAATAATTTACAGTCTACAAACTTAAATTCCTGCAGTCATCAGTTTTGCACGAAAGGGGTTTTGACACATGGGTAATGGAAGGACAAATATCACACAGGTGGGAGAGCAGCCACTTTGTTCAACACATTGTTTTTTCACCTCCTCTGAATCACTGTGCTTGACATATTCACACATGCTTTTTCAGTATGTCATAAGTTGCACCACAACAACATACAACACTTTCACATCCATTTCATGAAGAACCCTACAAGGTGGATGCAGGCCAGCACTGATCTAAAAATGAATAAAATTACATTGGGATCCTTGTATTCACAAAAGGTAATTGGATTTATGTTTTAAATATTATAAAATGGCAGTTTTAGTTTGATACTGCAGTCATCAGTTAACACCTATTCTAGTTTTCATAATGTGTCTTACGTTTCTATGAGCTAATTATCGTGAGTTAGCTTTTGTAAGTTATTAAAGCTCTTTTTGCTTCCAGTTGATCGTTTGATAGGAGCTATTGAGGGAACACAGAGATATCATCATTTAAAACCACATAAAACATACCATGTAGTGTGGCTGTTTAGTCTATCGCAATTTGCGGGTACCTAATCATTTTTCAGACTGAGTTTTCAAACACTGTAAGCTGACTGGCATGAGCAAAGTATTTGTTGACTTGGACTGGGGTTGGCTGCGTGGTAATAATGATAAAAAGTTTGGCAGCCGCTGCCCTACAATATTCCAGCACTGTGTATCTCAGATGTAACCCGTGTCATTGTGCTTCATAAATCCATTTGTATGTCTCAGATGCAACCCTACGTCACCATGCTCTGTAAAGGGAACCCATCTGTATATCTCAGATGAAACCCATGTCACCGTGGTTTGTAAAGGGGAATCCATTAAACGGAGTATGAATAAAACAAGCTGCGTGTCATCCCGACATGAGACGGGGACATGAGGCATGAGGTGGCGAGGTGCCAGCCGGCCGCCATGGGCATGAAAAAAAAAAAAAAACACAACGTGGTGTTAATTACAGCGGACCCTCCATCAATCATCCCCCTCGTGGCTGACAGTTAAATTCCTCCAGGGTATCGCCAGCTTCCTGCGCCCTTCACAGTTCAGAGGGTGCGCACGGAATTTTGCAGTCCCGGTGCCCAGCGCCGAGCCCTCCCCTGACATCAATCCCTCCACTGATAGAGCCACAATTGAAATCATGTCGAAAGGAAAAAAAAAGGAAAAAAATCATTTATCAGCATGGGGGCACTATAGAAACACAGAGGGAGAGAGGGGGATGAAGGGGGAGGGCAAGGCTGAGAGACTTTTATTTAATCTGCTGTTTTCATTAAACATAAAGCAAGAGATCAATAGAGAAACAGCAGGAGCAGCACTGGGAATCATGTAGACAAGCTACTTGAAGTAAATAAATAAAGAAAACTCGGAAAAGGCCCCTACTGGAAGGTGAACAGTTTCAGGAGTGGTGCCATTACGGTGGCTTGTTGGCATGACAGCGGTAGCCTTGTTTAGCCCATGTCTGGAATTAAGCTATCAGTGTAAATTGCGCCGATGCATCAGCCGAAGTGCCCCTCATCGCAGGAGCTGATCCTTGTATTTGCATTCCATTCCGCATTGTGCTTGAGCTTTAAATCCTCTATCCCTGCACTGAGATATACCATGCGGAAACACTGTAAGAATGTAACACAGCTATAGCGAGGGAGCGGAAGACTCACGAGTCCTTTTATACGCACAGGTGCGGGTTGTTAATCTTTCGTTGTAACTCAAAACATTTTCTACTCGCGGTTTAACAATGTTTGCCTCTTGGAATTCAAAAAGTACAGCTGGTTGGATTTAGATATGGGTGTCTTGCTGAATTTCTGTGTTGTGGGGGAAGAGCATGTTGTTTCCAGTTTGTTGTAATAAAAATGCATGTTCTGTTCTGTTCAATTCTATTCTGTTAAAGTCGTTAACAGAAAATTAGATGACATCATGCGCATTATTCATTGATAAATTGATTATAAAAGTAGTAGGTAAGCCAGCAAACAAGCGTAAAATCCATGAAAAGCGCTAACATTGTCCATTGCAAACCTCCCTTGGCTATTTGAGGGACAGATGCACAGCATCGTAGCTTGAGTGTAGGTCACATTCTACAAGAACAAATAATATCAGTACTGATCTGTAGTCCATTACCCTTTTTCATGTTAAAGAGTGGTTTATAGGAAAAGGATCAAGACTACAAGGTCATTAGGTGGGAGTGCTAACATGGTGCCCTAATCAGACCTGCAGAATATTTACCAGGGGATGTAGTCAATGTAACTACTGTGGAACTGGGTGCTTAAGGTTGGGTGAAAATGGAAGCAGATCCTATTTTTTTTATCTTTACAATTAACATGAGTTGAGCAGCAGTTGAGCATTTTAATAATAATTTAAAAATCATAGAAAGGTAAGAAACTGTTTAATTTTTTTCCTCAGAACTCATGACAATATGTCACGGCTGTTAGATTTAACCACTCGGAGTAATGATGTGTAAATTGATTGTTTTTCAGTAATTCAGAACAGTCACAGTTTGATGAAACTATGAAGTGTGTGATAATCACAGTAACCAGACATTTGAGGGAAAAGGGCTTAAAAACAGTGACATATAAAGACATTTTTGCCAACAGTAAGCCAGTTCACTGGTATAGCCTGCACCACACCTGAGGGGAAAAAACCATGCAACCCAAACATATGGTAGCTTGTATTGCCAAATACAACAAATCCAAGAAATATATGCATATTTAACATTACATTTAAAAACACATAAACTGAGCAAGATCAGCCAAACAGCCATAGACTATTATCATTTACTCACAGCAAATTTGTCAATAGTTTAACAGCCTCCCCAAAGAAGTATTGTGAAATTGTCATTCTCCCTCCGAAATGGCCTGTCTGTACTTTCCCTGTTGACTGATAGGAATTGTCTGTTCTGAAAGAGCAGGTGAAAATACCATCCTCCCTCTCTTCAGCGGCTGTTTCCGGGGATGTGATCTGGAGGTTAATTAGACCATAATTGGCATTTGAGTTGTAAAAAGCTTACAATAATTCTGCGTGATGGGTTGCTAAAGAAATGTCACATTAACATGTAGTAAAATCATTATTTAATGAATCTGCCCTTTTCAAGGGGGGGGACTTTATGTTGTTATCCTGCAAAGGGCTACTAATTGTCACAAGCAGAAGAAATGGTGCCAGCTTTAATGTCCTGAGACAGATCTTTTATGCAGGCTTGGCTGTTGTGTCATCATTCCATACTTAATGTGCTGCACAGTTCAGCATAAATGATACAAATATGTTAAGCACTATCCAGCCCACTTCAATATATACTACTGTCAGACACAAGATGTCTAACGTAATTACTGTTTTGTCCCTTTTAATGTCTGTGAAGGGCCTTGCGTCTGTTGTCTTGGAAATGCTGTGCAAATGGTACGTTATAACCTACAATATGCCTGTGATCCAAGGCAGCAGATCATGAGGGTTCATTTAACACACAATGAACACTCATTTCTCGTTTGATGCTTGTACGGACAGCTTCGTCTTCATGGGAGGTTCAATAAGTCACCTGTAGAGCTGTTCAGGTTTGAGGTTCTGGTCTCCCTTCTGTGGAATCCAGGTTCATTGGTAGCTGCTCTACCCATAAAAGTTAGAGCTCCAGCGGAGTGGATTGCTTATGATCTGTACTGAAATCCTCCACAAACTGAAACAATATGTAACTAATGGAGCAACACTAGCTCAGACAGGGAACTCCCTGGGTTGCTAGGCACCAGTAAGCATCATCGCTGTCAGCTGATTGCCTCTACTTCCAATCATTTGCTGCCAAGAATCTGTATCTTCTAATGGGTTTAATGTATATAGTGGCCTGTTTAAACCTACCCAGCCATTGAAACACATGCTGCCTGCAGTTCTTGGAATTTCCTCATCCACCTGCTGTGACATCATCACTGTAATGTGCAAGGGTGGGCTGAGAGTGAATTGGTTGTGATGTAATGGATTAGGATTTCATGGAATATAGGTATTCACTGAGATAGGCTGGGATGGTGCTCTGATTACTTCCTGGAAATGATTCTTGTCATGCTTGAGGTGGACTGGCATGCAATCCTTCCAGCTGTGCTGCTTTATGTCTTTATTACTTTCTTACAATTATCCCAACCGCACGTGGTTGTATGCCAGCAGAATGAACATAATGAACAGAGTGATAACAAGCAGGTTGAAACAGTATACAAGGCTACTACAGGAGATTCATTTGGATAGTTTCAATTAAATTCTTAGATTTTAATTAAAGGAAATGCTAGCTATGATTAACTCGTACCCAGGGTCAGTTGTATGCAACTGAGTTCACTTTGCCATGCTGCATGAATATGCACTAGGAATGCTTTACAGTTATTATAAGGATTAGTATGGTAAATATTTGTCATTGTGCAGATGCCCTTACCACTCATTAATTCTAATAATAATCTTACCCACCGCCTCCTGGTCACAATATTATGTTGAGAGCAGCACTAGACATAAGGTGAGAATGAAAAAGAAATTCAATCTCCTGATGAACTATAATAAATAAATAAATTTTATAATATAAAACAGTGTTTCATGTGTTGAAAATAGAAATTTCAATTAAGTTTAAGCTTTTCGAGATATGCTGTGAGTGGATGACTATATATGCAATATACAGATTCCTTTCACTTGGAAGTATAACAATAGGGCAACACACAAACCACATTTTCTTCCAAAAGACAGTATTAATATCTTGACCAATTAACCTTCTTAAAATAGAATTTTACTTTGAAAATACAGACCATTCCTACTGCTTAGGAACATATGTACAGATTCGTAGCATGCATTTGAGGATTTTTCTAAAAAGAAGCTATTTTTTACAAATGCCAACAGAACTAGCAAAAGGGTGTTGAAAGAAGAATTTCACACTTTCTGGAGACAGGTTAAATCATATCCTATGCATTTTCATACTTTTTTTGTATGAAATTATCATAAAGCTCCTTACTGTTTTGTATTTTTAGCTTATGACGCCTTAAAAGTATAATTTTTTTTAGTTACACTTTTTGTAAAGGTACATTATTTTTCTTACACTAAGAATGTGAGGAACATGTGATGGAAGGAGTCAGGGCAGTAAAAATCGACATTGCAATGTGTTTGCAGTTAACATCACAAAAGCACAGAGCACAGCCTTTATCTTAAATAACAGGGAACACAGTTTTGAAAATGGAATGCAACTGAGAGAAGACCTAAAGCGCATGGGGACAGAGAAGCACAGATTGCCATTTTGGCACGGTCAATTATGAGATACGGGATCAATCCCCATCCCTCATTAAATTCTACACACCCGACCAGGGCCAACTCCAGCTCCTCTCATACGAGGGACCAGACTTATCGAATGGGGGAGGGGTGGGGGAGCACTTTAACAAGCAGAAATTTAATCAAGCCAAATAAGGTAACACAAGAGTATGGAAAGACAGAAAGACTGAGACCGATGTAGTCCCCACTAGATGAATATCTAAAGCACTATGCTACAACTCAATGTGGTACATTTACGAAACCCAGTGATGTCGAGTTCAAATCTTATTATTCAGAAAGGCCATTTTTGTTACAGTGATACATTAAACATGCTAGAATAAAAATTAAAATAATACATGGAAATTTTATAAATTAAATATCCTGCATCAGCGTGACACATTGGTATTGTATGTATGTCTTGGCATTTTTGATTTGTTTTAAAAATGACTAGCTAGCTGTACTCATCTGACTTTTGACATTAAAATTTATCAGTACTGTCACACTCTACCCAGGTGCTGTTTTTGCCAACAATCGATTAGTGCTCAGGAACCTTCTATTATTTGATTGTTTTTACCAACAATCAAATAATAGAAGGTTCCTGAGCACTAATCTATAGCTCCAAATGATGTATGTATATGCCAAACCAATTTCAACAATGAAATCACCAGTGGTACATAGCTCTTATGTCACTGGACCCCACATTTCCATACTGAACATTTAAAAAAATGCATATAGTGTGCAAGGGTATTCCAGTGCAGGGCATCTGTAATGCAGAAACCAAGTGCTCAGCTCTGTAGTAGTATATAATAGAGTCTAATAAAGCAATATTTCATCATATCATCATCAGCCTGCATATCAGATTTGTTCAGTTGGGACAAACATTAGTTTACTATATTCATCCCTGCTACAAGTTTTAAAAAAAAGCCGAGATGTTGTTTAGGGATGATGTTGGTCTGTGCTGATCATAAAAAAGAGATAGCTGTAGGTCTTTTACATTTTTTGGAAGCCCCATTGGACCCTGTTAATCTCAAAACAGTTAGGAGCCGCTGTCGTGAGTTCTGAACACACTGGCAGCGCTCTCGTGAGACAACAGTCAGGAGCGGAATAAAATCCTAGTGACGTCAAGTCGAAACTCGCCTGCTTATGCAAAATATAGGCACTGCACTGTGATAAACCAGCTATTTACTGACCAGGACTGCATGGAGAACATGACCAGAACCAGGCAAGAGGCCATGACAGCATACAAAGGCCAAATATTTATCATTCATCATTTCATATCATATCATATATATCATCATAGCATATCATGTTTATGGCATATCATTTTCTTGCTGGACAGATTTCACAGTGATTTCACATTCATATTCCTGGCTGACTATAGCATATTTTTTCAGACAGATAATAAGATAATAACAATACTTAGAATGGTGTTTTTACATCATTTAATAATAAGGATTGAGATATAAGGTGGGCACCTATCACCTAACTCACCTGTTCATGCTGGGAAGTCTCGGTTGGTGAGATGTTTCCTTTGGTGTAGACCTAGCAGTTTACTCTGTACAGATGCCAGGAATTAATGCATTTATTTTTCAGAACACTTTCCACAGCTCAGGAGCTCAATGTATTCAAATTATTTCTGAGCACAATCAAAGCAAAAATTCCTAAGATTGATAGCCAATTAAGAGTGTGAATCTTATGTAATAAATCAAAATAAACATCTTAAGTATAAAAAATTAGATTTATGAGGACAACACAGAACATTGTTGCACAATGATCACAGTGTGCAACAGCCTGGCCTCTCAGCACACTAGGAGTCTTCCCTTTATGGTGAACAACATGGGAAAATTACGCCAGCTGCCATAACCAATCGAACTGCTGCATTCATAGAATACCACCTGCTCACATACTGAGATGGAAATCATGTATTTTCATGTACTGACATTGTTGTGTCTGCATTCATACTCTGTAGCATTACCAACCGAATTCCTGTTTTCACTCTGTCAGCCAAATTACAAAAGAAACACTTCCACAAACGGTTTTCAGCAGAAGGTTGATTGCACACCCCCCTACTGTTGTATATTCTTTAAATGATACATATGAAAATACAATTTACAGAGCAACAATACAATGGAGCTTTATACTTTAGAGAGGGACACTTCTTTGCTATTTACAGTACAGAGGTTTTTCTCAGTGTCTGTTGTCATTTAAAAAGGATTCCTATGACTTTTGTGCCTTCATTGTGAACAAAACTCATGCATGGACGATGGCCTGATCTGGTCCAGTCAGGAAACAGAAGCAGTATTGAAAACTCAAAGTAAAAACCAGGGGAGTAGAAAAAGCAATCCTGAAAATGTTACAAAATTTGTCAAAACAGTGTCAAACGATTCTATGCGCACTTTATTTACAACTTTAATATTTAGCAATATTACATTCTTAAATCTACAAGTCATCATCTGCATATTTTTTTTCACGTGTGTATGCAGAAAATTGGCAAGGTGGGGAATATGGAGATCTGGCTTAAACTACCCAAGGAATAAAAATAAAATCTATATAAAAATGACACAAATAATAGAAAAAATCTATAATGAGGATTAGAGGAAAACAATATATTAATAAATGAAAAAAAAAACAAAAACAGATGATATATTTCATTCACATTTCCTAAATGTAGGTTTGTGTTTTTCCATTGTGGGTTTTATCATGATTCTTTTTTTCTTTTTTTTTTTTGTTTAAGATATGATGAATGGCCCTTTGGCAGTTCCCATGGCAACAAGTCACACTGAAAGTTCTATCTTGTTGTCACGCTGAGGTACCACCTACTCTAGGTTTAGCATAACCAGTTTGGGTCCCACCTCCTCACTCTGAAAGGCATAAGGGTGACTTATCCATTGGTCCGCCAAGTAGTACACTATGCGACGTCCTTTAAAGCATTGTCATTTAATCTCTCCATGTAGTTCCGGAGCTCTTTGGAATCCCCGAGTTCAATGTCCGGGCAGACCCACTTAATGTCCTCGCTGTGCCCAAGGATGAGGGGGTTGATGGACGGGCAGCCGTTGTCGGGCGGAATGGTGGTGAACGTGGTGAACTTCACACGCTTCCTCTTTGTGGTGGGCGAATCGCTTTTGTGATCCTTGCCCGGGCAGCTGGCGTCGGCCGACCGGTGCACCTGGCCCTGGACGTTCTTCTGGCCCCCGTTGAGCAGGTGACTGCCCTCCTCGAAGCCCACGCTCGAGTCCATCATGGTGGTGTGCTCATCCTGCTGCGGGGAGAGGCTCACGTGACTCTCCAGAAGCTCTGCCTCATTGCCCAGCCATACCCAGTCGTGGGCGTGGTTCATGGCCTCCTGCCCCTCTATCGACATCTCCTTGTGGCGGTACTTGAGAGCGTAGGAGATGCAGTTGATGAGAAAGACCAGGATGGCGAGGCAGAAGACGCCCAGCAGGGCATACATGCCGATCTCCAGGTCTGTCAGGCCACGAGGGGTCTGCACCAGGTCGTCGTCCACGTTGCGGCTCCGTGGGAGGTCCACCTGTGCCGGGAAGTCCGAGAAGTCAATGGGGATGTTCTGGATCTGGCTGCCGTCATCGGAGAGCTTGTCCCCACCGGGCCTCCTGACGATGGCCGTCTTGGTGGTGGTGGTAATCCTCCTCATGACCCCGTCCTCCATGTCTGAGATGGAGCTGCCGTAGTAGTGGTTGTCCGGCCCCGTCCGGTCCTGCAGGTGCGGCCGCTGCCTGCGGTCGCTGGCGTGGTTCTCCAGCTCCTCCCCCTCCGGCCCGTAGTCGCTGCCGCCCGCCTTGGGCGAGCTGTCGCTTTGCCCGAACTTGACTCGGATGTTGCCGTTGCCCGCAGCGAGCACGCTCCGCCGCTTGGACTTCTGGCAGGGCTCGCAGACAGTCATCTCCACCCTGACCAGCATCCCCTGGCCTTCCGCCTCAGTCACGATGACCGGCCACTTCCAAGCGGGGTCCTGCTGCACAGTCACCACCTCCTCGTCCAGGGATGTGGCTGTCAGCACGAAGTAGTCCGGGTTGTAAAGGTCCAGCGGGGCCATGGAGCCGTCGCTGAACTGAAGCCAAGCACTGATCAGAGCCTCCTGGGGAAACACAGACACTATGATGACACACTAAGAAACACGCCCGCCCCCACAGGAAGCTCATCCCTCCTTCCTGCTCTCATCCCACAGTGTGTCACTAATAGCAAAAAGCTCCTGTTGGACAACATAAAACTCACAACAAAAATTATGGCTTTACTTTTATCACAGAGGTATTACCCTGACTGAGACATTACGTTTACCAAAATTAATGCACTGTCTGACAAAAAAAGAGAAAAATGGAAACAAAAAAGAAACAAAAAAAGAAAATGGAACCTGGAGGATAATTAATAATTGACGTGCTTGAATTCCATTTATTCATTAATGTCTCACGTCTTTGTCAAGGTTTGTGTGTACCTTTAATGAGTTTAACAAAAAATAACCCCGAACCACCATGAATGTCAATAACTCACCATTGGATAAGATGAGACCAGCCTGTGCCATTATTCCATCAAGCCAATCAGACAGCTCTGTATTCTTTGCTCGGGAATCACAGAATAGCTCAGTGAAACACATCAAATATTGCCCTTGCCTTCCACAGGTTTCTGTGTAAATTAAATACCTCTTTGTTCACAAAGCAGTTGATTCTTTCAAATATTTTGACAGGGGCATAAAAGCATTTTCCTTTTATCATGTGAAATCATCAATTAAGAGGCTTTCAGATAAAAATAATTCCATTTCCAACCCTCCATTGAGCATGAAGTCACACTGTGATCAAATGTGAAGCGCACATGGGACACTGTGTCAAAAAGCATGTATTAAATATGGAGGATGAGTTCTAAAATAGAAGACTGTATGGTATTCAAAAATTACCACAAATCAAGAGCTTTCATACACAGCAGTACAGAAAAGAAACTATATTAAGCCGCAAGACCCAACCACTGATCAACCTGACTGCCAGTGCTGCTGATCTGCTTGTTACAATTCCATCAAAAGGGAGGAAAAAAAAAAAGACCGATTAAATGATACAGGAAAATCGGACAGCCTTATTAGATGAACTTTAATGCAAATGGGGATTTGTGACAAGCAAGCGTTCCTAAGTCGATTTCGCAGTTTGCTCTCTAATATGTCCCCCACGACAAATCCCCGGGAATTCATCAAGAAATCCCCTCCTTGCAATGGCATTGCTTTCTAATTATGGACAAGCGAGGGGAATTACTGCCCGCTTATCCCCACGGAGGACTCCCTTCCCAGGGAGATTCTCGAGATAACGAGGTCTCAGCCCTGTCGTTCTTGCCTGCCGTTCCCGAGGGGGGCCAGGAGGGGACAACTGTGCGGACCCCTCAGCCTTAATTTCTCCGTTTCTCATAGGCCTGCGGCATCCCACTTATCCGTTGGGAGATTAAACCTCTGCCTCCTTCTGGAAAGGCTTTCAGGGAGTGCCCACTCTGACACACTTGGGTGATGCGGCTAAAAAGGTTATGAATACACTCATGGAAATTAAATGATTCATGAGGACAAACAGGTCTGAGACTCGGCCCCCACGAAATCACATAATCTGCTCAGCCGACTGAGAACTGACAAATTTAAATGCATGTAAATAGGCAAATGTGGCTCTCTCGATTATGAAAGAACTGCCATATTGGATTTGAGGTGTACAGATTGCTGGGAAGCTCAGGCCTGAAGTCTTTTGGCCGCAGTGTTTGTGATGAGGGCAGCACCTGTTTGGGACTCTGCAGCACTTCCTGCGTGGTAGCCGTGGCGACGATGGCCCTGTTGCTTCCTGGGCTGAGCTGCAGGGAGAGGGAGAGGCCAGACACCAGCTGCACCCCCAGCTCCGTGATCGTCACTTTGTCGTCCAGCACCGTCACCGTCTTCTCGGCCAGGATGGAGTCTGACAGCGGGGACAGCACCTGGTTCCGGGAACAGGCGAGAAACGTGTCACTTTGCGGTCACCAAGCTGACAGCCGAGAAAGAGCGCCTTTCAGAAATGGGTATCCTTTTACTACAGTCATGGCCGATACATTTTCGGCCCTTTGTGGGGACGATTTGCGGAAAACCGATCTGAACAGGCGTTACAGTTCATAAAATAACCTGGGACGCCCCTCATCCTCTGTCTCACCGAGAACCACCTGGCAGAATGAATAACTATGATTCTCTCTGATTGCTGGATAACGTCTAAACAAATATAAACAAACGCTGATGCTAATTAATGTCTGACCAATGGAAAAACGAGACGGCCGGCCGTGGCATAAGAAGGCAACGCAGAGCGCCGGGGTGGATATGATGCAACGTGACACGTTTGTATCTGGCTTGATAAATGGCACAGAGCTTTCCGTTTTCATGATCACATACCCACTCTGGCCTTCGGTTCCTATTTCCCCATCATCCGTGGGAAAGCAGAGGTGGAAAGCAATTCGTGAGAGGAAGACGGTCCACTGAAACGCTCCACTGTTTACAGTAGCACGCCCACCGCTGAATGTTAAAACCAAATCCTGCTCTCACAAACAGGTCCCTAAGGGCACCAATTAACTTCAATGGGACTCCAATGTACCCTCCAGCATCTTAGCCAAGATGCTTGTTTTTTTGTTGACTCGGTTTTTGTAATTGAATCAATTATAAGGTTAAACGAATGCAGGTGACTATATGCACAAAGCACGCAGACGCTAACTGTTGAGAAAATCTGCAGGACTACATCACGCCAAGGGAAGGGTTTCCTACAGGACACTCGTGTGAGGGGTAAGTGAGTCATACGTGCAGAGTCTCTCCCTTTGAGCCTAATCCACAATGAATCACCGAGCGGATTTACATCTGAGGGAATGAATCGAGTCTGAGAGGATTCACTCCCCGATCCTGTCTGCCACTGCTCGTGTGTCATCATTTGCACAAGGAGGGCATCCATGCTCCAAAGTCACATGCGGGCCATGCCCCATACCCTGACGGCTCTCCCCCCCCATCTCTGGCCTCATTCCAGCTGTTATTGTGCCTTTTCATCGGATTTTGATTTCTGTCGATTGGATCAAATCAAGCCCGTCTCGCCGCCACTGGCCAACTCTTGAATCTCCCCCCCTCAATCAATAGGCAATTTTGCCATTAAATAACACGCTCTAACAGCAACGTCGATAACTCTGTTCGCGCGACAGGGGACAGCGAAGGGGAGTGCCGTGCCTTTTCTTCGAGGAGGGGACGCTGCCGTTGCTTGCCGTTGTTTACCGCGGGTTTGCCGGGTTTGCGGAGGTGGGCAGATACTTGTGGGCTGCGTCTGATCTGCCGGCATGAACGCCAGCCAGAGGGACAGATATGGATGCGTGCAGCAGTGACGAGCTGTCTCGCGGCAGACAGATGAATGACTGCATGGTGTCTGAGCGGCAGAGCCGTCACACAGATGTTATTAACTAACGGCAATTTCTCCAGCTATCCGGGGGGGGGGGGGGGGGGTGGGGGGTGGGGGGCACGGTGACAGACAACGGAAGGAGGCCTATTGGTGAGAAATGACATGCTATTCTTTCTTCACTATGGGGAGAGCGTACATTTTCAGTCACAAAAGACAGCTGTTGATGATACGGGTCCACAGTCTGGGCCTTGGGAGCTTGTGACACTTTACAAATGCAAAATCATTTCCCGTTTAAATAAAGCTCATGTCAGCTGCAGCCAAAGCAACATACCGGTGTATAGCTATTTACAGTCTGGATAACTGGACCTACTTGACATTAGCAATTAGACCACATTCTGGTAGGGGGTACAATTCTATTGATGTCTTTCCATCTTTGAACTACTTTGGTGATGGTAACATGACATTACCTTATTGGAATTTAGCAGACACTCTTATCCAGAGTGACTTACATAGGTTACAATTTTTTATATGTTACCAATTTATACAGCTGGATATTTACTGAGGCAATTCTAGGTTAAGTACCTTGTCCAAAGGTACGACAACAGTGCCCCAGCGGGGAATCGAACCAGCAACCTTTCAGTTATGAGTCCAGCTCCTTACCGCTATACTGCACTGCTGCACCGTTATCAATGAAGAACACCATCCGAGTCTTTCTCGTCCTTCTCACCCACCCCCCCATCCCCACCCATTCTCCCCTCTCCCTGTCCCCCTCACAGTACCTGGATGGTGGTCATGCCCACGTCCTGCCCCACCAGCACCCGGCCGTCCTGCAGCTGGGCGATGTGTGGGTCCTCCACCTTCAGGAAGTCCCACACCAGGTCGGTGATGTCCACCTGCCAGTCGCTGCCCAGCATGAAGACCAGCTGGCCGCGGGGGTCGGCGGGGTCGGCCACGAAGTGGGTGAGCACACGCACCATGGCGTTCTGGTACTGCAGCGTGCAGCCCCGCCCCCTCCTGTCCTCGTCATCCTCGTCCTCGCTGTCCCGCGTGGACCTGCAACACCAAACGCCACGACCAATCAGGTGCCTTGTACAGTTGCCACACCCACTGTCCCCAAGTTGCTTTTAGACAGGCAGAAAAACCCCAATCCAACACAGAAATGTATCTATGCATCTTTATTAACATTCACATTTCCCTCAGAGTACAAATATTGTACTTCAAAGAGCAAACATTTTTGTCTGGCTGTAGACAACCTCTGTAATATTCTCTGCCATCAAAGCGCCACATCGCTATTGTGAAGAGGACAAACGTTTGTGGAATGCACAAATATGTAGGATGAGACATAGGGCTCATGTGTGGCTTGGTCACTCCCTCAAAACTCAGGCTGAATCCCACAGCCTGGGATTGAGCCTGGTCACGTGATCATCTGATAATGACCAGACGCCCACAGTGGCAGAAAAATAGCTTTTGTTCCATTGGTTTAGGGGTGGCTACACTGGCAGTGTCCTTTCAAATTGCTGCTCTCAGGCTGCCCAAGAACCTTTGGGCACCTGCAGGCTGCAGATGACGTGTAGGAGGGACGCCTATCCTCCTGGTGAACTGTGAGAATTGTAGTCTGAAAAACGCTTGTTGTTCGTGTGCGTGTGCAGCGGAGGACTCCGTTCGCCACGCCCTGGCATTCACACACAAGGGCAGAGGCTGTCGCAGTGAAATGAGCCTGATTCACAATTCCAGAAAGAGGTGAAGAAAGGGAAAAAAAGGCATGGTGGGAAAAAAAAAGAAAAGACATGATCTAGGCCCCGGTGACACGGGAGCGCCGCGGTGTAACGTGCCTTCAGGGACGCTCTGCCAGGTGTAATCAGAGAGCATTGCCTGGCTCGCCGCTCCATTATTACTCCGCAAGCTGCCAGCGCACAACCCCAGGATGGGAGGAAATTAAATTGACAGCCTCCATTAGGCTTAATGAGGCCCGGCTACCCGAGCGGAAAACGTGGGGAGGTTAATATTGCGGCTTTGATTTATACGCTACAAAGATGCAACAAAAGGCTGAGGGCTAACAATTATGACATTTACGGTGGGGGGTGTGTGGGGGGGGGGGGTGTTGGGGAGGGGGGTCAAACCGACAAAGTGGTTCGCAAAGTGATGTCTGTCACGACTGACGTTTGGTGTAATGAAGCCCCCCCGACCTGGCCCCACCCCTCGCCCCCCCCCTCCCCCCATCCCCAACCCCCTCCCTGTCACACTCATTGCGGCTCAAACTCAACTTCTTCCCTCTGTCATTTTAGGATGCTCCTTTTCCATTGCATGGAAGGGGGGGGGGGTCTGCAGACGAGGCGGTTGAGCGGGTAGCAGCTCAGACCTAAGACTGACAGCCTACCATAACAGGGATTTGCTGATCCTTTCACAGCACTGGAAGCTCCCAAGCTTTAAGCAGGGGAGGCTAAAAACTTTCCATTAAAGTGCTCAAAGTCCCGAATCTGTGTTCTGATTGTGCTGCCTGATTACCAAGCGTGGCAATTCAAATAAGGATCACCCATCTGCAGCTGGCTCCTTTTTCTCTTGATTGCATGTAATGCGGAACCGTTACCTTTGTGCGCTTGGCATTAGATAATTTTAATTGTGACAAAGAGACAGTGTTTAAATACATACAACTTTAATTAATTTTCATACCAGTCTTTTTTGTTGTAATTAAAGTTTTAACGTAAACGCATACAGGTCACAAAAGTAATGCCACAGCATTACATGCAATTAGGTGAAAACTGATTCCACTGGCTCACAGCTGATCCTTATTTAAATAACCACTCTTGTTAACACCAAAACAGCTGGTAGGTTGTTAAACGAACAGCTCAAAGGTACATTAGCACAGATTCACAGCGTTATGGTTTAGTGCACATGTTGTTGTAATAATTCATGTCAGAAAAATCTTAAATGTGTGAAACCAGTGAATACTTCTACTTCTACTACAACTACTACCAATACTACTACTACTAATATTAATATATTAATATATTAATATTAATATAATAATAATAATAATAATAAGTCTCTGTGAAAAAAGTAAAATTCCTTAAGCCCTTAAACCAGATGAACAACTCCTTTTAGTTAGGATTTGGCTATTCTAATTCAAACACACTTTACTGTAGCGTCTGATTATCTTAGCTGGTCTAACAAAACACTGGTTAGAAGCCCTGGTCTGTCCTTGAACCTGCAACAGATGGACACTTCCTCTGCGGGAGGAAGAGCCCTGCTTTGTCTCCCTGGTGCCGCAGCACTGTCTGCAGAAGGCTGGCCAGCCTGAGTGTGATGGGGGCACCTAGAACGGCCTGCCCCCTGACATTATCGCCTGATGGATCTTGGCTCCTCTTCAGCTGCTATTTCACTCCTGGACACAGACATAATCTGCAAAAGAGGCCTTGCGCGGAGACCTAAAATTCAATCAAAGGTTAAACCAATAACTAAAACACTCTTGGAACAACTCGCATTATTTTGGGGTTTTGCATCGCAACAGCTGTGCATTCATGCTGGAGTCGCAGAGATTTGCTTTCCCCTGTGTTGTTTCGTCCAACATTTGCTCTAGGCTTTCGTACAAGCGTACAAGTGAAACTATGAAGGTCACACAATGAGAGATGTAGTCCCACTATGAATTGTTCCTTGTCTATTGAGCATATTTCATGGTCATGTTATGAACACATTGAGCAAATGAACAGGATAAATGTTACTATTAAAACATACTGATCCTCTGCAACACCCACGGAGCAAGGTCTGCATTCAAGGACAAACATGCTGCGGCATTTGAATCACATGACAGAAAAGTATTTTCCGATATCGCAATATTCTTTCGTCTTTTAGCAAAGCCGACTGGGACAAAACAACAACGACAACACAATAAAAGATACAGGAACATCTTTATGACACGCTGCATTTATCTCTTGTAACGTACGCCCATGTACCCCACCGGGAGGAGTTTCTTCCAACAGCTAAAAGCACTCATCAAGCTGGCGTAGTGGGGCGGATGTGCTAGAGACACTGAGGAGCACTCTGGCAGGAATCCCCTCTCAGTGACTTGGATCTGCTCTCGCCTTCTGTTCGGATCACTTGGCAATTCATTAAAAGAAACCGGGTCCCTCCTCTCGCTCTTGCGCTTCTCGCCGATGTGCCCGAGGAGAGCCGCGGCGTGGCGCTGGCGCCCGAGCCGCTCGCAAGGTTACGTCCACCGTCCCCCGTTAAACCCGAAGGGGGTTGGGGGGGGGGGGGGGGGGCAACGAGAGAGGACATGTCCCACACTGTACCCAAGGCCCAGGCGGGAAGAGGCGACAAGGAGAGAAAAATAACAGTAAAAAAAACTTTACTGACAAGACGCGTCAGCGCGCTAAGCTGTCACCCAGAAATAAACGTAGCTTTTCCTTGACAGGCTATCCCTCCGTCGAGCCGCGAGGCACACCGGCTCTTGAAAGTGGCAAAACATGAGAGCAGTAATCAGAGGAAGGGGGGGTCTGGAGTACATTAACAAGCAGCCCTAGGTATGACCCCCTCCAGCGGGCACGTAATGAGGCTGAGGGGCAGGGGGGCGCAGTCTATCTCTCACATGGCTGTCTCGGAGGGTTCATCACTCTCACCCTGTGAGGAAGCGGAGGGACGTCGGGGGTGGGGAAAATGAAAGGTTAAAGGTTTGGTGCTGGCACCGGCTAACTCTGTGAGCTTTGCCATATCTCAAACTGATGTAATTAATGTGCCCCTGGTGAGGGCCATTGGCCCGTGGGAGTTTGTCGCCGTGATGTTCAGCAGGACAAGGTGTTGTCACCTGGAGTTTTCTATTCTTCTCTCAAATAAATCAGAGGGCTGGGGGATGTGGATTGCTCTCAACAGCTAGTCCCACAAACCCTCCCCCCATATACCTGTTGCCAGGACCACGCACCACAATGGACCAATGCAAGACCCCTGTATCATGATGTTCAGCTGCCATGTAGGGCAGTGGTGAGAAGTAGGGCTCTTAACTTAAAAGTCGCTATTGCACACTGCTCTTGTACCCTCTGGCAAAGTACTTAACCTAAATTGCTTCAATAAAACCCCAGCTGTACAAATGGATGATTGTAAACTTTGCAAGCTACTCCAGACAAGACTGTCTGCTAATCAGATGCAATGTTCATTTCACAATAATATTGTGCGTTGAAAAGCTGTAAATATTGTACATTTGTACAATGTTTGGGGGATGGTCAACCTAAATCTGGATAGTTTTTGGCCAAATGGATTTTGCCAAAAAATATAAAAAAGGACAGAATGAATTTCTTCTACTCCAGAAGCATTCCAATCATGCCAATTATTGCCCTTTTTTTTACCAAGAAAGTTGTTTAAATTGAAATTACCTGTGAGAATGTCACAGCTAATACTGCATAGCTAATTTACGCAGCAAAAACTAAATTCCATTTAAATTCAATTAAAGCACATGGAACAAGGCTTGTTCTATTTTTTTTTTTTTTTGGTCTGATATGAATTACGCGTGTAGAATATTACGTGTGTGAAGCCAGCATGAAATTCCTTCGGGGAAACGTGCATCGATACTTTACTCTGACTGAGCAGGGAAAAGATTGTCAATTTCATTGGCTTTAATTACATTAAATACATCTCTGCTAAAGGGAGACAAATGTGAGCAAAGGTAAAAAGGCAGTAATTACAAATAAAGGCTTTGTACTCTGCGGTTATGAGAAATGAATGTGTTGATATTCCACCCGTGCTCCGAGTAATGCGTCTGGAGCTGCCCTCCGCTCTGCTGAGCATGCGAGGCAGGGTTTGAAGTCAACCAGTGGAACGGAGCAGGAGCCGGGCAGGGCGTCCAAACACTCCCCCACTGGCTGCTTCCGAGCTCAGCCGAGGGAGACGAAGGGGCCTGGATCAGAATTTGGGCACGGGTGTTTTCTGGTCACAGATGACTGAGGGTGAGCGCCCCCCTGAGGTGCCCTGTGTGGGGGAAAAAAAAAAAAGAAAACAAACACCACAAGCCGCTACAGAGGATCCGCCCTGCTAGGATCAGGGGAACCCAGGATATCCGGATTTAAACCACAGGCCAGCCACTGCCGTTGGCAGAGGGTGAGAGTCAAGAAACAGCACCCCGTGCTGGGCGGGCACAGACGCTGCGGGAAGAGCTTGAGTTATGCTCCAAAGGGGGCCGACCTGGACGCGGATGTGACCGACCTCTGGCTGCTGGCGACGATGGGCACCCTCCAGCCCTTGATCTGGCTGAGCTCGGCGTCGGACACCTCGATCTGCAGGGGGAGGCGGGGGATCCACACGGTCATCTCCAGCTGGGCGCTCAGGTAGCTGTAGGTGAAGTTCACCGCCATCCTCACCTTCCCCCTCATCTCCTTCCCGTTCACATAGACGTAGTCACACCTGTCTGACACCTGGGCAGGGGAGGCATAGGGGAGGTAAAGGCATAAGAGACAGGTTACAATTCCTGGTGCTGTTTTGCAAACAATTCCTTGAAGTAAAGCATTATTGTACCGCTAAACTCTTGGCACTCATTTGGAGGGACCAGGGCTGTAGTCCTGCATGAATGCAAATAAATACCATTTAAGAACAACTGAAGAATAATTTACACACTTCATTTCCCTTCTAAAATAGCTGTTTGTCCAGCAGACAATAAATAAATTCTTGCTGCAGACATGTCGCAGATATGCTTTCTGTCTCAAAATGCGGTTTTAAGAAAAAACTATGCAGCTATGTTGCTTCGCCAGAGCAAGGATACGCTAATACAGTCACTCTGTGTAGATCATATCATAGGCAGCCACAACCCCAGTGCATGTGGATGGCCTGACTGCCTCTTGCTGACTGAGCCAGGAAGCAAGCTCCACAGGGCCATGGATAGCATTACCTCCTAACTAGCCAGATGTGTGTTGTACAGTAAACTGAAAACAGATACTTTCTGAATGTGATAATTATATGGTCAACTACATTACATTACATTACATTACTGGAATTTAGCAAATGCTCTTTTTCAGAGCAACTTACATAAATTACAGTTTTTGCATGCAATCCATTTATGCAGCTGCACACTTACTGAGGTAATTGTGTGTTAAGTACCTGCGCCAAGGGTACAGCAGCAGTGACCCCACAGGGAAACAAACTGGCAACCTTTCAGTTACGAGCCCATCTCTTTACCATTACGCTACACTGCCTACTACATCATAGAACCTACGAGGAAAAATAGTGTCTTCATTGTTTTTTTCTGTTTGACACAAAGAAGTGTGCACACCTAATCTTTAGCACTGCACCATTAGTAGAGATTTACAATTAAATCCTAGCTGGGATACTGCTATTGCATTCTTGAGCAAAATCCTCTCACCTTGCTATACCATTGAAAAATTCAGCTGTGTGAATTGATAATAGCATGTATAGGGCGTAATTACAAGAACTGTAAGCCCAATTGTAAGTGTACCTGCTATGCAAAGGACCAATGGAGAGAAAAAAGAATAATGTTTACACATTAACATAATGTAACATAATGTTAATTACATAATGTGATGTTAATTGCTTAACGTAATGTAATCTTAACATACACACATTAACATTAACATTAACCAAAGATGATAATCAGCCACACTGGCAACTCCAATGTGCTGCTAAAGCAATGAATCATTTAGGAGACTGACTCTGAGAGCAGGGTGTGTTCGGGATAGGCAGGTTTCCAAGTGAGATCACAGCATTGTCCCATGGTGTTAGTGCCAGTCACTAACCAACAGCCACACCACCCTCTGATGAATGCACACCGTGTAGCTGCGACCGCACTCAGAGAACCCTGGTACAGCCACTCTGTCTGTCTCCTCAGAGACACAGCTGGTGCATTAATTCATTCTCAAAGTCTCTGGGGCCTTTGGTCTGATGTTTTTCTATACTTTCACCCACTGTGGTCACGCTTATCTTATATAAGATTTTCAGGGCTAATATGAGATATGTACATGTATGTTTTTATTATTATATATATATATATATATATATATATATATATATATATATATATATTTTTTTTTTTTTCCATTTGAGGAGACAGATGAAAGCCTTGCCCCTCCGTGGATGGACACCCTCCAACCATTTATTCTTAACTACAGAGGGCGAGAGAAGAGTGGGAGGGGGGTCTTTGAATCGAGATCCCCGGTGTCACGGTAACGGAGGATAGTGGAGCCAAAGCCCGGGGCTAAATGGAGCCCTGCAGATGGACCAAGGAGAGAGGAAGTGAGGACTCCTCTCATGAAGACAACACAACACAACAAGATGGAAACCATCTGCTGAGGAACTGCTTTTCAGAGGCACCATTTCGCCGCTCGTTCATTAAAGCAGACGTGGCAATCGGGCTCCTTTTCAATTAGGGCCAGTTGAATCACTCTCTTCTCGCCTCCTTTCATCCCCTTTCCCGAGCTCGCTCTGAAACCCCCTCTGATGTGCCCATGTTAGCACCAAAGATGAGCCACACACAACCATGAAGGGCTTTCTGAAGACAGGCCAGCAACCACAGGACTGCTTCTCAAAATAGGGTATAAGACCAGCTTCAGTCCTCATTTAGTCCAAGTGTAAGTAATTCATCCACACACGGCTCAAAAAAAGGAACAGGTTTTGCATTTAAGCCACCTTGCTCAACAGCCTGAGGATGTCAAAGCCCTCAATAAATACTCGCGCCGTGCGCTTTAATTCCGTCCTTCTGGAGTTTGCCGTTCCGCAGAAACAAAGCAGAATACAAATAGAAAGAGTTTGGCTGCATTTCCAAGACACAAACAGAAAAAGAACCAGCCCGTTTGGCCATTTATCATTGCATAAAACGGCGCTTCTGTCCAAGGAGTCTTTTGTAACACAGCTCCAGTTCACTAACTGTCTGAACAGTTCCGGAAGGATCTAAAGCCTTCAGAGGCAGGCCTTCCACTCTCCTCAGTGGAGCTCGCTGGTCCAACATCAATGGGAGAGCTCATCGACAATTGTGTTTTGTTGTTCTTGTTCTTCTCCTTCTCCTCTTTATTTCACACAGAAAAGGCTGGATCTGAAGGGGGTGGCTGGGCTTTCTGGAGTCTTATTACAGTTCTCTGCTCTCCGCCAGTAGTTAAGCCCCTCTCCCTTCCTGTGGACACAGCTCTATGACATGGGCAGCCCTGAGGCTGACAGTCGACTGAGAGTGCTGTTCTCTCAGATATCCAGGAGTCAATTCTTCAAGTCCATTTTGGACGAAAAGTGTCTCTCACCTTTTGATATCTCCACTTAGAGGGCCAATGCACTACACTTCCAAGAGATGGCTGGAGCTGTCAAGAGATATATGGTGCTATTGTGCTCTTTCCTTTCTTTTTTCCTTCTGTTTTTCTTCTTTTCTCTTACTCTCTCTCTCTCTTTCCAGCTATCTTTTTTAAATCTTTGTCATTGTGTGTCTTTATTATCTTGTAGTTGGAAGAAAGCATGCCTAATTAAGTTGCTTCCATTGCAACCAATTTCTTAAAAAAAGACACAATTGAAAGATTACTCCTCTTTAATTGAATTTGGTCTCAGAGAGAAGGAGCTCAACAGTATTCTAGTTTTCCATTCCATTGATGTCTAATTTGACTTCAACCATTCAAATCCGCACAAGAGGAAATCAATTAACTTGCTTTTCTCTTGGGAACCCTGACAACCCCCTACCTGGCTATAGACAAATAATTGATGACCACTGGTTGTGCCATCATTGATCACTGTAATGGCTGTGAGGGTCACAGATACTGTTTCTCCAGATGTTGCAGGAGATCCTCAGATGTAGTGCTTGGTCAAAGAGCCAGCAGCTCCGCCTAGTGGACGTGTAGTGGAGCGTATGTCCAAGACTTTGCCCTGAGCATGACCAGCTGGTTTGAAAAAAAAAAAAAAAAAGGAAAGAGGACCTCACAGACCTCATTACTATCATAACCTACACCCCCCAACCTCCACCCCCCACCCCCCCCCCAAGTCACTTTGTGCCAAGCTGAATTAAGTCTGCAGTGAGCGACGTGCTCTGACAGACATGAATACATTTGAATCTCTAAGACTGATTAACAAGTCATAAGTCGCTGCGGTACCTCTTGAACAAATTATCTGCCCGCTGGGATATTCTAATCTACTCAGAATACAACGGCAGAAACAATCACGGAAGACGCCGCCAATGAAACCCACCCTTTTAGTTACTTTACACTGACACGGCCAGCTTGGAGCTTATTAGTTATCTTACTCCTTGATCGATACTTTACTATACATAGCAGATCAGTTTACTGCCATTTTCGCCAGACAGCGAAAGGGAGCTTTTATAAGGGACCCTGTGAGAGAATGAGGCAGGTATGACTCCACACTGAGTTATAAACTCTTTGTCATATCCATTCCTCAAGGTATCATAAACGTCCAAGAGAATCTCACGTCACATTAATCAGATGCATTAGGCAGCTAACAGGAGAATACTTACCGAGGACATTAAGGCTGTCGTTGGAGCTTGCCCAGGAAATTAATGACACGCCAGACAGATACAATCAACAGCCGATATGAGAGATGGGATTATAAAGCATGAAGGTGGGCCTGTCTGTGTGTTAAACATAGAGTCGGCTTGACAGAAGCAATTAACCAGCCCACGGCCCATATCAGCTGTGCTAGTCACTTGAGTGAAGAAGAGTCTCATTTCGTGTGTCCCGGTCCCTCACTTTCAGTTCACGAGACAATCATGCGAAGAGCAGCCCAGGTGTATAATCTCTCTCTCTCTCTCTCTCTCTCTCTCTCTCTCTCTCTCTCCAATTCCCTCACTGCTCACTCCCTTGCTTTGTCATCCCATTGCAGGGCTCATTTCAGCAGCGGAAATCCTCAATGAAAAGGCCAACAATTGGACCTCCTCATTCTTATCTGCGCCAATGATGTGGAGAATGATATACCTGCTGATCATGTCTCTGATCGGAAGCTCTGTTTTCTCCTGCTTGATCCCACCTGTCATTCAGGCACGGTGACTCCAAGGCTCCTTTCTCTGTGGCCAGGGCCGGTAAATCACCTGTACACATGACACCTCTTTCCAGAGAGAGGGGTCCATAATTCATGGGTTTACAGATCAAGGTGTCATGGATTACACTCACTGGGGAAAAAAAATGGCCGGCAGACAGTGTGGTCTTCACTGGTTTAACGCCGGGTTAATCTGAGTGATTTAGAGTATGGATATTAAAGGCAAGGTACTCTACAAGTGACAAGGACGGACAAATTCAGAGGCTTTCATTAGTGCAAGTGCGAGCCCTTCTCATGGACAGGAGCAGAACGGCAGGGTCTTGCAATCAGAGAATCATGTATTCAAGGGAAAGTACGCAAAGCAGTGTCAGAACTAGTGGGGGGGGGTTGTCATGAATAACATGGGTCATGTCTTCTCCAATATAAGCCTTTTGTATCAAATACATGCGACCATACCAATAAGCAGTGCCCCAGCGGAGAGAAGCTTCGGTCGCCTCAGACTAATTAAAAATCATCTGTGCGCATGCATGAAAGAACAAGGCTGTCAAATTTAACTTCGCTCTCAGTTGGGAGGGTAATTGAAATAGGACCTGACAAAGTGGCCAGCATGCTTGCCGAAGTGAGGCACAGGAGGATGGTGACGTAGAGAGACAGTGCTAAGGACTTTATTTCAATATAGTTAATTCATCTTTGTGGATTTTGGATGAACAACATTGTTTTTCCTTTGGATCGATTTATTCATCAGATCAGTTTTGGATTAGTTTTGTTTTTAGTACAGAACATGGGCCACGTAGAGGTACCACATGAAGCTGCAATGTAGCATTGACCTATGGGCGAGTATAAAATTGCTTATTTTTGGAAACTTGTAATAGCAATAATAGTCATTTCTGCAACTTATCTTTATAAGGAGGGAAGGATGTGTCTAGAACATGTGAACTATGTACATAGGCAAAGTGTATACGACAGTAGCTGTATCTATATTAGGAGGACACTGGGGCAGCATAGCGGAGCAGGGCTAACCTAAAGGTTGCCGGTTCAATTCCCTGCTGGGGCATTGCTGCTGTACCCTTGGGAAATGTACTTAACCCACAAGTGCCTCAGTAACTATCCAGCTGTATAAATGGATAACATTGTAAAAAACTGTAACCGGTGTAAGTCGTTCTGGATAAGAGCGTCTGCTAAATGCCAATAATAATGTAATGTAATGAGGACACCAAAGAAGTGTGTACCCCCTGGCCATGAAACCATAACTCCAACACTGGCATGAAGTGACAAGAAAAAAATGTGTGCTCTGTAGATAACAGAGAATAAAAGTAAATATTCTATTTTTGCTCTTTTGTTCTCATGCATTTCTCTGTTTTTCTTGAAATAATTCGTCAGTGTCAGTGTTGAATGGTTCCACCCAAACAAGGTTTGTTGTTTATGTGATTACTGTTCACAGCGTAGGTCGATATTTTGCTTTGCAGTGTGTCAAGTACAAAAACAATGAGTTGCATTTCTGCGTTGCCTTGTATCCAAAGATTTCAAAGCTGTGATGAGAAAGCAGGCCTTCACAAACCCCATAATGGGCAGAGATATGCCACACTGTAAACCAGTCACTTAAGTCTTTGCTCTCCGTAGCAGAAGGCCATGATTGATTACAATCAGCCACTCATGGCTGTCACATGGTTCCACCCATCACTGTTTCAAAGCACTTTACAGCCAGGTGGGTATCTTTCCTACTACGTCAGAGACATACGCCACAGTACCCATTCAGGTGACAATGGGCAGCCATTTTGCTAGAAAACAAAATACACGTAGGCAAAGAATTTTAATGACCTATTTGAAGCATGGAATGATTACTTGATTGAGAATCTGGCCAGGACACCGCTACTGCAACGGGCACCATGGGATGTTTAATAACCACACTGTGTCAAAGGCTCAGTTTAATATTGCATCAGAAAGACAGCACTCCTGATAGCCCTGCCTCAACTGCACTAGGATATTGGGTTTCCACTGGAATCAGAGGAAAGAGTAAGCGCTATTGGCCCAGCAATAACCATTCCGGAGCCATTCAGTCCTTCGCTCGATAACAACACGGCAGTCTTGGTGTATAAGTCCTTTTCAACTTTATTGGAAAAAGTCAGCAAAAGTGTATCTCTTATTGCAATCCTTTTCTGTGAAGAGGGGGGCATATCAAAGCAACTCATATTCACAAACCTAAATGGCTAAGACAGATATGGAACTCTGAATGTAAGCGTCTATTTGAAAAAAGGAGCCCCATACAGCAGATTCCATAAATCACAGTTATTACTTTTTTCCATTCTATTTGAATGATGAAGATGAGATTTGTATGCCAGGCAGGCCCGGTCATTAGTTAAAAGTTCTCTGCAGAAAGCTGGGATCTAAGAGAAAATATTATTAGTGTGATTGGTATTTTCATTCCTCTCGAGTGACCTTTTTAAATGTGTCATTCTGAAAACATGATACTTTTTGGCTCAGTCTCAGTAAACATACTTTTTTTTTTCTTTCTTTCTTTAGGCATCTAAAAAGATAATAGGAGTAAATTCAATTCATCTCAGGCATGAAAGACCCAAGACACCAAGATACCATCATATTGATTTTAGCCAATACCTGAACAAATAACTGTGATGACTTTGATTGGGGGAAGCAAACATACTGTGATGCACAAGATGGTTATTATGACCCTTCAAAATAGTTTCAGTAACACCATTTTCTTAAGAGAAGGTGGGTAGATTGTAATGATTAGGTCTATGGCAATCAGACTGGATGAAACAGTGGGCAATGTAAAAAAAAAAAAAAACCACTATATTATCTTCTGTCTAAATTTAATTTAGCCTAATTGCCTATTTCATATCAGCAGTGCACAGTGCGTGCCGTGGTAAAGGGGGACACACCCTTCCCGTGTAACATAGCATTAGATACGTGCTGGAGCTTGAGAGGCTATTCCAGGCAGATGGAGGCCAGGGGGTGTCGATCGTGGGTTGAGAAGCAAGGCCGAGGAGCCAGCTCTCCTGAGGGTAAATCATTCTGGGTCTCTGGCCAAGCTCGGTGCCCTTTTCCCTTAATTACTCTCTTGTGTGAGGAGGGCAGAAGGAGAGGGGGATATCAGGCTGTCTGTCAAGTACCGGCGCAACGGACAAAAGGCAACCCAAAACCACCTGTAATCATGCACGCTGATTAGGTTAATGCACAACGTTTTAAGCCAGTTTCGGCCAGCCAGCAGAAAGAACACTCCACGTGTGAGAACACACCGCATTAGTCATTAAGCCACAGAGCGGAATCCCCCTGCAGGGAGAGTAATGCTCTTCCTGAATACAGCATGGCCCGATGGATATGCCGAGCAGCCACGGACACAGGGGTGGTCATCCCAGGTAGGACATGAAATGCTGTCATAACTGATATCATCCAGGCGAGCACAGGCAGAAGTCTGCGTCATAAGAAAAAAGTAGTACAAAATCTCTGGTAACACCGAATGCTAAAAATAGACTACACCGGTAATCAGGGAAAAAAAGTACAGATCACACAGAGAATATGTAAAAGCCAGACGATATGTGTACCCCCTCCAACAAAGGCCTGTTCCTAACATGGCTCTCCTTTTGGAGGTGAGGCGAAAGCATGTTATGTGCGGTGTTCATTTAAAAGAAGATGTCTAATTACAATCCTGCATGATGAATAAAGGATGAGTTTATGAGCATGGTCTGATCCATTATTCAGGTTCAGTGTCACTCTGTGTTTATTTTACATTAATTTCCCTTGGTCCATATGATAGGCTGTGTTTTTGCCAGGGATCTGAATGCATGATTAGGAAGTGCCTGACAGAGCTCGTTGAGGTGTTTTCTGTCTCGTTTCATTCCGACGGGGCTCTGATCCCTAACCCCTGCTCCCTCTCGAAGACAGATAGTTCATTCTTTCTGATGTTCACTCAAACGGAAGTAGTTCACAATCTAATGATCACTGTAAGGGGGGGTAGTGCTCTCTCTAATGTTCACTCTTTTAGGGAGGCAGTTCACACTATAACGCAAGGGAAACATTCCGTTTTCTCTAACATTCACAAGGTAAGGTAAGGTAAGGTAAGATGTAGTGGTAACATTTATATATAAATGCTACAATTTATGAATAAATATTTCGTGAAGCCCCCTCCATTACTGTGGCAGTTTGACATTCAGAAAGACACTAAGGGCAGGATTCAAGATTCAACTTCCTGAACTCTCATTCACAATTAAACACAAGTGCTTTTTTTTTCTTAGTTGAATACATAATACACTTAAACTGTAAACTTATAGTTGAATATGCTTAAATTAAACACTTAAGCTCAAAGTTTTGGGTGAGAGGTCCATGGGGACAATGCACTCTCCCTAAGTGCTCACAAAATTCCTATGATGTATCAAAGTGAAGACTTGTTGTGCCTTTAACTGTATCACATATTTAAAATGGATAAAAATAGCATCCTTTTTAAAATGCATAATAAAACAGGTAACAAGCTTGCAAGGCTACGAGGTAGCTAGAGGTAACGTTAGTTGGCTTTCTAATTACATAGATGGCTAACTGGCCTGCAGTGATAACTAGCTTGTTAGCTTCCAATCACATGATTGGTGTTGTAGTTATAGCCCCACAATACTTGTGCAGTCACTCGTGATGCAACGGTAGGGATGCACAATTTAACTTGTGGTAGGGCTTGAATAGTGTTATGCTCACACTCACTGGTTTGGGAATGTCGTTAGCCTGGTCTGACACTGTTGCTCATTCAACTTGAATGGATACGCTTCTGCTCCTTTCTGCTGGAAGTCACTCTGGATAAGTGCGTCTGCTAAACGACTGTAATGTAATGTAACGTGATGCAACAGCAGTATCTTCCATAATGGAGCCGCTGGAAGAGGCCATATTTCTCGACAGCAAATTTGGGCTGGATTGAGGAGGTGTACCTCCCCTCTCTCTGGCTGGGCTAACATCCATGGCTATATTTATCTGCGTCTTTATGACACGCTCGGAGAAGGGGGAAGCGGACAAAAGGGAGCAGCCGCTTTCTCAATCAGCTGGCTAACACTTTGGCAGCCAGTGTAAGTGTCACTTAATATTTCAACCGGCTTTGAAATGGGATGCAGCTGACAGATTGAAGACACCCTCTGAGGGACTCAATGCTTCCACGAGTCACAGTGTGCCGAGGTGTTCAGTGGATAATTAAACCCAGAAGGACTAGGAAAAATCACTTCTCTGGGACTGTCACAAGCACTGAAGTGGCGGGGGGGGGGGGGGGGGGGGTTACTGGCCAGCAGTCTTAATTGTATCCTGGGTATTGTTTTGTATCTTTTCCTCTTCTTTGAGAGCAGCGCAGGCAAGTAAATAATGATAATAAAAAACTTAAGCGGGCTGTCAGCACCAATCTTATCTCTGAAACCATGTCTTATTGTTTGCTTCTTTGTCCTCAGGCTAGGAATCCTAAAATAAGCACTCCAAAAAGAAAAAAATTATCAAGGGACCACAGTTACAATTGTTGATTATACACCAGCCGTCCTTCAGAAAGATCTGTGTCGTGACCAAACTTCTGTAAATGTCAGTCATGAAAGAAAGATTCGATTTAGTCCTAGAGTGGCATTGGTGCGTAGAGCTGGGTCAGGGCTGTGGTGAGGTTTCCAATCACTATTACTGTCTCAAGGATAGCAGTTTTTCAGAATACATGTATATCAAGTAGTAAAGTTATTTTTGTCAATTTATTTTAGCAAATAAGCAATCTTTTTACTTCCCATTTGAAAATGTAGTAGTCTTACCCTGGAATCTTGTCACTTCTGCCAAATTAATAAACGGAATCTCAATTTCATATACACTTCCTTCTTCTAGCTTTGATTGTGGATTGAGCTGGTACACAAAATCTACAGTCCTTTATTGAAAACCAATAGCCAATGGTGAAGATAATCAAGTTTTATATAATTATATAATTACCCCCAAATCTACAGCATAGAGGCCAGTGTACTGCATTTAAAATGCTCTTACAATGACCAGAGTATCACCAGATTGTTCATGCGATGAGTTCACTATTGAAAGATACAGCATCTTGTGTCACAACAGTTGCTAGGGATACTAAGAGATTGGATGTTTAACAGCTGTGGTGCATTGTTCTTAGATTTGTATAATGACTTTAATCAAATGTATTCACATCAGGAAGGGTCACTGTAATTAACAAAAATACTGTGTACAAATCTTAAATTTAATCCTAATAGCCAAGAACAAAATATGCCACAGAATTTAGACTTAATTCCCCCTAGGCCCTGAAACATAAATGAAGCCTGTCTAAAAGATATTAATCTAATATGTAACACTGCTCTGTATATCTCAGAATGGGTGCTATTGCTAAAGTTTTGGTTACGGGAAATTTAGTATTTTGCGACTAAAGAAGCATATTTAGTTTCCCCATCTCCGCACACGTACCTTGACCACGTCTTCGTCCACCGAGCGGCAGTCCACGGAATCGGACACGTCTGTCACCGCACTGTCCGCCCCAACCGTCACTACCTTCACCGGCACGGCCACAGTCTTCCCGGTCAGCACTGCCGTGTTGAGGATCTCTGTGTCCTGCAGGGGGCAGAGTGGAGCAGTGTGGGCCACAGAGGTCTCACGAGGGGCATGATCACAATGTACTGACAGTGACAGTGCTGAGAAGCAGTGGTAACAGACTCTCAGGCATTGTCCTAACATAGTGTTACTGCTGATACTGTAAGGACACTAAACCTGGCCTGTGAGTGATGAAGAGAAACAAAGGTGAGCCGGGATTGCTGTGCACCCCGATGATGAAATCGTCTGTAACAGGTAGAGTGGGATAGGGCGCTGAGGAAGGGAATCAGCGCAATCAGAACGAGCGTGGTCAACCGTCACAGCTCAACCCCTCCTCGCTGCCCATTACTGCAGTAACCTCCAGGCTAGAAACTCCGGAATCAGCACGAGCACATTTGGCATCTTCCTTCCTTTGCATAAGGTGAGCTCCACTGTGCTACAAAGTTCTGGCTCTAACCTGTGGAATGGATGACTTTCCCCGCACATGCAAGCACACGCATGCACACGTGCAGCAACCCGCTTCCTTCAGCGGTGGATTTTGCGCACCCATGTAAAAACACTTCAACTTCAATGGATACACTTCTGTTCTTTTGTGCTGGAAAACGTTCTGGATATGAGCGTCTGCTCAATGAATGTAATGTAATGTGATGTAAAAGGGTTCAGGCTGCTCTTCTTATTTACCAGTGAGTGTAAACACACACATAGCAGTACTCAGACATGATAGGGAGCACATGAACTTCTGCAGAACCTAACACCACAACAGAAGTGCAACTAGTTCCCTTGGTTGGGGCTGTTGGACTTTAGCTCAGCATGCTAATTGCGTATTCTCCATGCCGTAGGGCAGAGGAAGCCCAAAGCCCTCAACAACCCTACACCACCCCCCGCCCAGACACAGAAAAGCCAGACACAAAATACACCATGGCGCCCTCTTTATTTCGTAGTGGTAAATTCAGAGCCAAGTGACAGCTGTGGTATTATGCCAAAAAGTCCCTTTTTCCACAGTAACATTTTACAGATTTTATGGATAATTGAGCCATAAATCCATCAAGCAATAAACCAGCATGACAATGTATGGGACAGCGAGGTGTCTGCAAATTCCAACTGTATTTGCACTGGCACACGGTGCCAAACTGATGTCACAGAAACCTTTGATTCATGCCGCAGGAAGCGCCGTAGCTTGCGTTTTATTTTATAGTTGTCCAGTTTAATCAAGTTACAGGACCTATATCAGCTCACACTCCTATCCAATACCTCATTCCTCGTTTGATTTTGTTAGCAAACGTCTTTTAAAGCTGCCCGACCAATCATTTTGGTAAGAAGGAGAGAAGGGAAATTGTACCCTAACTGGTATGGCATACCTCTGTAATACTACTGCATTATCTCCCTCTTCCACAAGGATCATTGTGCTTTAACTGACAAGATGAATTTAAAACAGTTTAACACAGTGTCAGCTGTACTTACCCTGAGAGAGGAGGAAATTCTCACAAGGAGATAATTAAAGCAAGGATGTGCAATTTTTCCACTTTTCCTTGTTATAGTCAGCCAAAGTAAGTAAAATGATGACAGCACTGTACGTTAAAACATTCATATCTGAGCTGGATACATGTGAACTCTTTCAATCTCTTTGAAGGCCAGCTTTGCATAGCACAGATGAAAGGTTACCCATCCTGTTAATCATTTAAAATATCTAAAAATAACAAATAAGGTTACAAAGATTATTAGTATTACTGGTAAAAGTATCACCATTCGTTTATTATCGGCAATTGATACTTGTGAATGCTTGTGAAAGATATCAACTTATGTTGTTCTTTTGACATTGGTTTCCAAAAAAAAACCTTTACACAGCTTAATGTATTTTGTGTATTTTGTGTGTACTTTGGATGTATTTTGTGCCCATACCAGGATATCACATCCCAGTGCAAGCAATTCTGGGTGGGTCTCTGGAGTGGTCCATGCATTCTAATGACTACTGCTTACCTACCCTAGGACCACTGTATATATGGTAGAATTTGTCAAGTGATGCAAAAAAAGACTGAACAAAGCTGGCTGGTTGCATAGCAATGAGAATGTTGCATGATGCCAGCAGAGGTAGTAGAAGCAACATCCTTGTCCACAATGGAATGTGAAATAAGTCTATTCTAAGTGTTTTTACCACATATTGGTAAAATGAAGACACTGTTGATACTGTGGGGTTAAGTCATTCAGCCAGTGAGGGATTCTACCATTTCTAGGGCTGCTTAGGTACAGTAAAAAAAAAAAAAAAGAAATCAGAAAAAAGTGCTGCAGCCACTTTCAAACCATCTGCTCACTAGTTCAAAGTGCAAGGCCTTTGAAAGTGGCTTTAAAGCATCATTAGGACTCGGTCCATTAGAGAGACAAAATTTCACATTGGCTTTTATGGATCCTCTCTTTGTACAGAGGTGAGAGTAAAAAGAGAAGAGCAATTCTGTTTCTAAGGGGGGGGGGGTTCTGAGTAAGAGAGTCTGCCAGATGAAGTTCATTACCACCAAAAAAAAAAATGCTGGAGTCGGTAACCTCTCATTATAATGACAGCATAGATAATTAGTACAATTAAGACAGGCATGAGTAAGTCCTCACTGTCCTGGAAACTAACACGAGATCATTTAATCCTGAAGTAAATTTCGCTCATTACGTCCCATTGTCAATTAAATAGTAAAGTAGGCTAAACCTTTATTATGAGTGCCAGGCATAAGAATCCAGTCAGTCTTTTAATCATCATATGAGGTTCTTTCGTTTCTCCTTTTTTTTTCTTCCTCTCACCAGACCCCATTTGAGAAACCCAGATAACATTATTTAATCTCGAACTGCGAATAATGGAATTCCAAGCTTGGTAATATAACTCAGGTCCTTTCATATTATTGTTATAACTCGTGGCTCTATTTAGGAGTCAGTTCTTACTTCAATCGTTTGAATGAGACGACACAATGGGGGGAAAATGGACTCCTTTGCTGCATTTAAGCTCATCCTTTTTAGAGACGTGCTTCTCCAGTGCCATTGTAATGACATTTCTCCAAGTAATGACAAGTGTTCCCCCATTTTGTAATTCCAAAATGATGTTAATATGCACCCGCTGAACAGAGTGAGAGGTTGAATACAGATAACTAATGCTGACACGCTGTGACAGGGCGTTATCTTCTGTGTTTGATTTGCTGTCAGCATGTTAATTCGTCACCATTGGGGGAAATGTTTGCAATACATTTGAAGTGCTGTCCTATATGCCGAAGCCTTGGGAATTCGCGTTTTGCATCTGGGGCGTTTATTAAATAAGAACTAAGGCTTTTAAAATTCGGACTAAAGAAAGGATTACGGAGAGCTTTCGAGAGATGCGGTGTTTGTAATCATCAGTTAGCGAGTGCATTCAGCAGCCTCTGGAATGAAATGATTATTAGTCGGGCCTAAAGATACCAATGAATCAAGAAAAACACTTAATGTGGCAATATCTTCAAATGGCTTTTCATTACGTTTTTATAGACTGTGACAGCGTTATACAGAGTATAAACCTTCTCTGTGCAACTGACTTTGATTCAATTCCTTTTAAAGAGGGGCCACAGTAAATTAATTCTCGCTCTACAGGGATTTGCCCTTCCCCCCCAACTCCCCCCTTCCAGGGGGGACTCTTATAATACATGATAGGGTAAATGGTTGATGCCCAGTGAAAAGAGGGGCCATGTTCGATTATGAGAGTCTGAAATGACCCAGCAGGCCCAAAGCGGCGGGATATTACGGATCAAGCCCTGGCAGTAATAAGCTACACTGGGACATTACAGCAATGCCTCAATGGCCTACACAGCAAGACACAGACACCACAATTAAAGACCAGGGAAAGCTAGTTTGCCACACTACGAGTGTGTGTGGAGAAAAAAAAAACAACTCCCAGCTCTGAAAGGGGAAGGTGGTCACGTGAGAATGTAAAACGGCTCTCCAAGCAGTCAAAAACAAATTCACTACGGTAAATGGATACACCGTATACAGGTGGGTAGTCTGAAAACCACAGGGTAATGTACTCCGGCACTTTAAAATTAAATTTCTTTCCGTTTTCCCTTGTGATGACTTACAGTGCTACTCAACCTCAATTTTGCATGCATTTACAACATAAAGGGTCGCATTTGCAGCGACGCAGCGTGTTTACACTAGGTTCGCAGCTTTAAGACCACCTCAATGTCAGGGAACGCGTCATTAACCTCCAATACCTTGCGCCGGGAGGCTGGCAGCCCCATCTAGAGAGAGGGAGAGAGAGAGAGAGAGAGAGAGAGAGAGACACACACACACAAGGCGTTAGCATTCCAGGCGCAGCGGCCTGGCGATGCGGGTTCTGGAGCGCAGATTCTCTTGGCGTCTGGCTCGGGTCTGAAATTAAGTGAGATTTATGGTGTCAGCGGGAGTGACACAGCCAGCATTAGAAGCAGCTCCCCGGATCGGGCCCGCCGCACCTCACCACCCCCCCTCTCCCCCCCAACCCCCCCCCCCCCCCCCCCCGCTTTGGACTCTTCCTGGTCTGCTAACCGTCCACCTCTGACCTGGCCGCCTGGCCGCCTGGCCGCCTGGCCGCCACTCCCGGAAGGCCGGGTCAAGCTTACCATCAAGCAGGAGGGCAGGATCGGAAACCCGATGCATTATTCATGCCCTGGCATCGCCGGGTCCTTACTCGTAAATATTCCACCCTGGCTGTTGTTTATTAATATCACCAATCTGCCCGGCCTCAGTTTCACCCTCACTGTACAGAATGCTTTCTCCATTCAGCCAGGGGAATATCATTGACTAATATGTGCCTGCTTTAAGCTTATCCCTGAATCCCCCCCAAAGTCAGACCGATGAAAATGGGCGGGTACTGTAAATCTATGAAAGGGCAACACCCATGCAGCGAATGGGCTCGTGTCGGGGCTGGTAATGCACTCCCGTCACCCAAGGCCAGCGTGCGTATGCTGAAGTCAGCTGTGGGTTAAGCCCCAGAGCTTGGCTACCAGGTGAGCTCTCCCTGTGAGGGTGAACTCCAACTGATTTGATTTACACCCCACCTGGACTCTAGCAAGGTCCGCAAATTATTATTTTGTTTTATAGTAACCTATGCCTTATCCAGACTTGCTTGCAATACATTAGGAGATACAAGTGAACAATATAAATACAGTTAGGAAGTAATTAGCAAGTTTCAGTCAATAATTTACAAAGCAAAACAGAGTGGACAGAAGTGGAAAATATAGTGCTAAATGTAAGTTGCCAAGGACTCCAATACCATAAATCACAAACACATTCAAGCTTACTCATAGTTCTATAGTTTGTAATTCTTTCTAGAACTCAGTGATGTAGAAAATGAATCCACCAATACCATAATGGAGACACTGTGCTTTAGGGGCCTTCGTCTTTTGGATGAGACATCAAGCCAAAGTCCTGATTCAGTGCTGTCTTTAAAGATCCCATGGTGTCAGACACTGTACATGTTTCAGAGGTTCACACTGTCATTACAGCTCAGTGCCACAGACCTCTCCAGTCAGTGGTATTTACTTATAGTCCTAAGATCCCAGAATATAGAACACACTCTTCCTTATAAAGCTCCCCAGTTAGAGGAAGTCAGAGGCAAAGAAGCAAAAGAAACAAAAAAAACAACAAAAAATACCATCGTTTTTAACCGCCAAGCATTGTGTTTAAGAACTCCCCTCTCCCTGCCATTCAGGTATGAAAGAACTGAAGCAATGAGGGACATAATGTATGACCATTAGAAGTAATAGCAATACAGAGCTCAGGAACGAGCTGTGGGGAATGAGCCCTCCTGTTACCCTGGGCGACCACGGCGAAGAGGTGCCCCGGGTGTCAATCCCTCCCTCTCCATCCAATGAGATTTTAATTGGAAGGAAGGGGGGGGGGGTGACAGTGAAGCAGAGAATTAAAACCTGGTCATACCGCGGAGCGCAATACATCACCGCGTGACAACGCGGGCGAAGCAGCGAGGCAGTCAATGAGATTAATGCGCTTTCTTAATGAGGAGCCATCCCCAACCGGGTGAGCACCGAGCTGCCCGTGCGCTCGGACCTGGGGAGAAAAAGGAGACTTCGACCTACTGCAGAAGGCCGTGCAGATCCGACTAGTTGCCCTTCAGGGGCTCCTAAAGACCACTAACCTTCTTCCCAGGGCTATAAGGTAGACCTACGGAGAACGCTCGAGAAAGAGAGAAAGAGCATATACGCTTACAGCAGAGCGCCTCCTGCTAGAATGTAATTGGCATGTAGGCAATTTGAATACTGGAGTATTTTAGCTGTGGGATGGCATGTGAGGGAATCTACTTGGAGACTGGTCATAATGAGGGACCATGGAGAGAGTCTTTATGATGTGTCTCAGCTGGGGAGTTGAATTAGCCCTAAACTCGCACCAGTGACAGATGACATTTTATCCAATTTTCTTATTCTAGCAAAGTAATTTGTGTCTATTGCTATGATTCCTCTTTTTTTCACTCTCCCTTGTTTCTCTTTTAATACCTCATGGAAAAAGGGAATAAACTTTTGCACTCACAGAAAATGCTTTGATAGAAGCTCCAGACTCCAGAAACACGTACTTTTGAGACATAATCCCCACACCCACCCACCCCCCCCCACCCCCCCCCAAAAAAAAAACTGAGTGAGTCATTATTTCGATTAATTTTTAAAAATTTTGCATTGTGAAAGAAAGAAAGACTGAAACATATAACCGTGCATGCAAACCTTCTCCCTCAAAGACAAATGCACACAGGCACATACATACCTGTGCACATATACACATATACAGCACAATACGCACAATTTCATGTAAAAAAAAAACAAGAAAAGGGAATACAACGGCTACTTAATTAGATAAGGAGACAGCAAATACGCAGGCTGTTGACCTCGACAAGGTCATATGGCGATTCCAATGTGCTCAGACTTTAAAAATGCTGTTTTCTTGATGAAAAGATACCATTTGTAATACAGAGAATTTAACATCTTTGAGTTTCAGCTTTCCTCCCACTCAAATTGCAGTGTGAAAAACCAAACTTGACAGGACATGATTTTAAAAAATAATAATTCTCTTTGTATGCACTCATCAAAAAAAATGTTCAATGTGTATGAGATGTTTCACATTGGAATGGCCAGTAGCTAACGCAGCTTTAATATCTCAGCAGAAGACCTATTTCATATCCATACAGCGGAAAGTTGAGATAATTTCAAGGTTTTGACTTTCACAAAAATGACACCAAACATGTAGTTTTGGGTCATCCTAGTTCGCTTCCCATAATTCTCATATTTCATTATTCTATCATACACACAATTCCCATAATAGCTACTATAGTTGTACAATTAATGCCCAGTCTTTCTTTGTTTGCATTCTTCTTCATTTTCTTCTCCTTCTTGTGCATCTTAATTTTCTTTATTTTAAGTTTCTGCATCAATGTCTTGCTGCTAACTAGAGCCATTGTTCTTAAAATATGAATAACAGCAAGGATTATGTGTGATCTCCTAAATATTCACTTTAATGGAAACAACAACAAAAAAAAACAGCAGACACTCAGTGTGAGGAGTCTATTGTAGAGACGAATGCAATCTGAACACTTCGTTTGCTGCAAATGGAGTGATTAGAACAAGCACAGCACCAGCGAAGTGCCACATTCAGAGGGAGAACTTCAGAGGAGTCTAATTTTGACGTTTTGGAGAGTGCCGAAAAAGAGGCACACAAAGCCATTAACAAAACAAGCATTTCAGCACAAGTCACACATAATACAACTCAGCACGGCTGGTGTTTTGCTGTTGACACAAACAGAAATCGTGGGCTCTGTGCCACAATTCGGTGCAGAAGTATAGCTAAGCCCGCAGAGCAAACAATAAAAGTAGCTCTTCAGGCAAATCTGTCCTCCACCCCCATATAAAAATGGAATTAGAGAGAGCTACTTGTTTGTTGTATTTGTTTGATTTTTTTTTTCTTCCTAGGGGAAATTGTCACAAAATGTAGGACATAGACACAGCCGTGGGAGCGTATGAAGAGAAGAGCAGTTGGGATTTAGCCGGTCCCGTAAAGACTGCTACACGCTAAATGGTCCCTGACAATCTGCTTCATCTTCTTTGCAGCATCTAATCTAAGCTTAATGCTTAATGGAATTGTTAGGGATATGAGGGAAACACAGCTTGTCTTCTCTAATGATAGCTGGAGCACAGGAAAAATTAAGAAGTAAAACACTGACAAAAAAGTCAGTCTACATAGTTTAGCCTAAACAACTGAAACTATGTTTAACTAATTAGAATCCATGTGTTCCCTAACTTTGATTGACAAATAAATGCAAGTTTTACCTTTCTCAATATAAATGCAATATTTATTTGTATTTTTTGGTGATCGTTGAATTCATCAATCTGTGTCTGTGAATAAAAAAGAAACACATTTAATTGTAATTCAAAGTGAAGGACAATGTTGACTGACTCTGGGCTTGTGATCACAAACCATCTTATTGAGAGTGACAATGGGAATGTACTAATGGAACACATTCATGGAACATCGCCTCCTGTTTACAAATAACACACTTTGATCACTTTGATTAAATGCTGGAGAATTATTGCGTGTTCTGTCTCCCTATGAAGAGTGGGAATAAAAAAGGCAGGCCTCTCATTACAGCCCGATGGCCATGAATCGCATTTCCCTGCCGAAGCTGCGTGGCTGCTGAATAAAACATGGCGAGAAGGAGCAGCGCTATATATTAACTTTATAGGACACAGCCCCTGCGTCGCTCATGAATAGCACACCTGCAATACAGCTAGATCAATGGGTCAGGCAGGAATGCTTTGGCATCCCCGGAGAATATAAACGAGAGCGAATTTTACTGTGCTCAGAGGCACGCCAAGGTCAGCTGCCAGGGACACATGGGACTTTCTGCCAGGCCTCAAGGGCAGACGCCTCCTGTCTCTCCGGCAGTGGGGGGGGGGGGGGGGGTAAAATCCACAAGCCTGCTAATACATCACCATCACATGTGGCTGTGCCTGCACAGAGCTGAGGGGTACGTGTGCCGCCCAAACTCCCCCACTCCCACCCCACTCAGTCTCCATCTCCCTCTCAGAGCTGGGAGGAAGAAGAAGGATGCGGCTTAGCCGGGATCAGGCCGTCTAGATAGCCGCCTCCCTTCTATCGGCTGCAGGAGATCGATGGAGAGGTCCTCACCTGGCTCTAGGCGGGCATCTCAGGGTCGACCTAATAGTGATGGCTTCTGATCTGTCTGGCGGACTCTCCGCTCGGCTCTGATCAAAATCCATATCGCAGCCAGAGCTGAGCTTACCCTCCTTCTCACAAGCTCACTTCAAGAGCTTTAAGATCGAACTGTTGAGCCTTTATAACACAAAATATGTTCTTTTTTTGTAACTACGAAACAATGCCAGTACTGCCTTTCCATTTTTGGGAAATATCACAGCAATATGAAAAAGGGTGAGAAGTGGCAAAATGCTTGTCCACTTGGAATGTGTTTTTGCAGAAAAAGGCAATTTTGAACAGTCAAAGGATTCTCTATAGGAGAAATGTCAGTTCCAAAGTCAATAACCAATAAAACGCCAAATTAGAATAACATGAGGTGCAACATTTCAAATGTGCACTACAAATTTTAATTTGTTTTTTAAAATAAAAAATATTAATCTGCTGTACTCAATCTTGACTCGGATCAAAGGGGGTTAAAGGTCACGGCTACAAAATGATGAGCCTGCCTTGGGCAGCAACCGTGCCTGGAATCCAGCTACTTGATTTTGGGAGAGGCAGGCATGTGGCTGGAGCTACTGACCCACACGCAAAGTTTGCGTGTGCATGGATGTCCGTGTAAGCTTATTTTCCTATCACCTGGCTTGCGATGAGTACACATGACATCTGTGATCTTATTTGCAAATGCGTGTCTAGAGGTGCTGTACACAACATTGCAAACAGCTATTTCTCAAACAGTCTGATGAGCACCGATGTGCAACACATTCAAAACAACAACAAAATTATCCAAATCTCAGTATTTCTGCTCAGTTCAGAGTTTATTTACTTTCACGATTGAATGCCAAACTCTAATCTCAGATCCTGTTTGTCTGTCATATATGTATGTTTTGTATTTTCTGCAATCCAAACATGGACACATTAGAACCATTTTAGTTTTAAACCTATAAGAACTAAACTATGTTGTCATTAATTGAAACAACACACTTTGGAAGAGGCACAATTACAAATTCTAAAACACAAGCTCTATTTACAATAATGTTCTACTATGCCAGCAAGTTCTTGAGGTAAAAATTAGCATGCTAAAAGGATTATGCTTTTGCTTTTTTTTGTCATGAGGTTGGCCACCTTTTGCTTTAGTGCTAAGCGCCTTCCCCCTTCCTGCTCTCTGCCAACAGAGAGAAACCCCATACAGGCTGTGCCTCCATGCTACATCCTGATGAATCACCTTGCACTGTTTCCCCTCCAGCTACTCTTTCAGCTCCGTCTCTTTACAAACCCCTGCAAATGCTGCGCTTTCCTAAAAAAAGCCTCCCATGAAAATAGACACGTTTAATGAAAAACAAAACAAAAAAAAACAAAACAAAAGAGGAAACTTAGTGAAGATGCTTGGATTTCATTGATTTGAGGCGGGCATCTACCACCACCTCCACCAAACTGGCACCCCCGCCCCCCCCCCATCCTCACTGTACAACTCATTAACACAATCTGGCATTACTCAGTTCTGAAAAACACAGCGAAACCCCGGGCGCGTTTCTCAGAAACACAAAACAGGAATGAATGGCGGAGACAGCGCTCATCCTGGAGTGCGGGGCGCACATCATGGGGGAATGTGTCTCTTTGTTCCGTGAACCTGAGAGTGCTCCGTGTCTAAGTTGTCAGACAACCAATGAAAACGCAGGCATCCGAGTGACATTCTGAAACTGAAGCGGCTCCATGCTTCTACATTCAAAACACTTGGCCTCCACCCCTCCTTCCAGCCCCTGCCATTCCAAGTCACAATATCAGAACAGCTGATAAAGAATTCTTGGTGTCACCATCACAAGCAGGGCTGAGTTGGTATTGCAAAGTAAAAGTTAGTAAATTTTCAAACAAGCCTACAGTAAGCTAAGCACAGGTGTGACAATCCTCAGAGGACCCCCTGCACATACCTGCTGGGCGGTGATTTTCAAACCTGGTGGCTCATGGGAGCACAGCAGGAACATAAGTTAGTAAAACCATCAGCAGAACCAGGGGGCACCTTCCTCAAATGGCACTTCCTTTATAATGAGCAAAGCTCTATAGGAGACCTTCCCTTGTTTATTTTTCATCATTTGAATTCATTGTTATCCTTACATAAAAATCACATTTAAATAGAATAAAAAGCAGATGCATGGTTTTTTTTTGCTGAGGCAAAGTGTGCATATGAATGAGACAGCACACAAGATGTGCTGCATGAATTAAAATTACATGCTTTGTGACACCCATGAACACTGTAGTAGGTTCAATTAGCTGGTGCACTTTATCATGCTAATTTAGGCCCGCAGTCATACATGCTGCTAATGTATTACCCACTTGGGATCCATATATCAGTTTCTACTGTATGGTGCATGAATTATGGTATTCAAAGAAGCATAATGCAATACACTCACCTATTTAAAATCAGTGGCAGCCACAAATGAACAGCACTGTGTAAGCGGAAGGCACATACTGGCATTGTGGGAGTGGCAATAAATATGGAACGGCAGGCCCTGTTGGCTACTGTATTGTGCACAGTTTTTTATATCCATTTTGTTCTGGCTGGCTATTACATTGTGCAGTTTTGGCTGGATGCTGTCTTATGTGGCTGGTGATAATTTGTTGTGGTGACTGGCTACTGTCTTGCCCGGGTTTTGATATCCGTTTTGTGCCGGCTGGCTGCTGTCTTGTGCAGCTGTTGAGACTATGTTGTTTTGGCCGGCTACTGCCTTGCACGTGGTTGTTCAGACAGAACTGCAAAACAGCCACTTTGACTTGCGCCGGCCCGCGCACAACTCCGGTAAGCACCGACTTCCACAGCATTAGCAAAAACGCGGGGACGTCACCGAGCACAAGCACACTCTCAGAAACGTTGTTTTCATGTTGGGGATTCAGGTCTGATCTCCCTGCGAGTGGCCCAAGCCTGGTGAGTGAGAGCCTGTATATCAGCACACAATGCAACACGCAAGACCTGTACTGCACAGTGGTATCCACTGCTCTCACCCAAGGAGCTAGCCAGCATTCACACTCCACTCGCTCGCGACTTTCACCTTCAATTTCACTGCTTGAATTCTGCCGTCTGACTGCAGCAGCGGTGGGCAAAAAAAAAACTTAATTACATTCAGTGCGTGAATTATGCACACAAAATGTTTTCCATTCTACTTTTAATAGTTTCATGCAAATGAATCTGGGAAACGCATGGTCTAATCCTTGCAAAATCACTCTCCAAGAGGTAATTTACAAACACAAACCTCGCGGCTCAGTCCTGTCCACTTTTAATATATGCATGTACAGTCCTTATCCTCTGTGACTGCCTTGATTAAGCCAGGAGCACAACGCACATTTCTTTCACTTAATGCGGGGAAGATGGAAGTCATGCTACTCGGCTCGTGTTAGTCCTCAGACCCGACACAGCCGACTTTTGCATGACCATACGTAACAAATTACGTTTATGAGTGCGCTTCGAAGGCAACCTACTTTCATGGCCCGGTTCCACCTGTTGAGCACCAGTGTTCAAAAGGGACCTTTGAACTGTTGAGGCTGGTTTTCTACCTACTGTAGGAAGAAATTTGAAATGTGTCCAGAATTTCCAGAGTTCCTCTCCTTACAAATATTACAAAGAGATCATAGCACTCAGAGCACTGGCTTCTACTGTAGTCTTGCTTTGAACTTCTGAAAATCTCTCTGCCTTCACTAGTTTAACAGCAGGCAGCTAGCCACTTGACTCCTTCCCTCATTCGTCCTCTTTACACTAATTTTCAGGAGAGGTCTTCTGCACTGCTCATGCACAAACCGGACAAGCTCCAGTTCTGCTTGGGTGTACACTGTTCTCTGGGTCCATAAACGCCATGGCGAGATCCAACAGCTGGTGTAGGAGCCGGTGTAAGCTGAAAAATGTTTACCCTATCCTGGGACATGTTTTAAAGAATCTGGAGAATCTGGCTCTGATGGTCACTGGAGAAACAAAAAAAGATGGATTTGGAACAAGAAATATCTGCGAGTCATGGGCACTAGCTCTACAGTTCTCCCACTCACCATTAGGGAAGGATAAAATCAACTACTGCAGTAGAGGCATCTGTAACAGACCACTTGCTGGTGCAATGCTTGCGGGCAGTGTGCACAGGCCCTCAGAGTATTTTTATACAAGGCAAGATATTCAAATGCCTGCAACAGGTTCTCAAGGCAGCATGCTGTAAATCTCCACTCAGAGCAATTCTAATCACACCCCAATTTCCATATTCCAATTTCACCGGGATGTGGAAAAATCCCATTTTGGGCTAACCAGTGGTAGGTGCGTTTTTTTTTTTTTTTTTTTTCCAGGGCAACATACTTAGAATTTTACATCTTACACATTCAGTACCCATTTATATAGCTGGATTTATTCAACTGCAATTGAGGCCAGGTTCCTTGCTGGGGGACAGTGTCCTACATGGGACTTGAACCCACAATTCAGTGTCACTGCCTCACCTCATACTGCTGCCCTGCAATTAATGTATTACAATGAATGCAAGCTCACACTTATTTTTCGCATTGACTTAATTCATCAGATGCAATATGAGACATGAGATGTGTTTGACCATCACCGTAACATTTCACTTCTGCTTCTAATGTGAATCAGATGAGGCCAAAGGCTGAAAAAAAACACCTAACAACAACAAAAAAAAGGCCTTGAAATGAATAGATATTACACAGGATGCCTTGATCGATGCCTTTATCTTTTCCGCAACTATGCTGTTAAAAAAGAAGGCTGCTGTGATGATGCATTGTGCAAAGACACATCGAACCGCATATCAATACAAACAGTTCCTTTCATTTCTTCTCATTTGAATGCTTTGAATGTGCGTCTGGGCGCAAGCGCGGCCTCGGCTCGCGGAGGTTACAACGGCGAGACTGATGACTCCCAGTGTGATGTATGTCCTCTTCTTCTGCCTCATTTTCTGTCGTTCCCACTCGGTCATTTCACCGCACCGATAATGATAATGAGACATTGGTGGTCAGGAACGTATTACTTGTGGATGGTAAAAGATAATGGACCAGCCTCCTGCCGGGCTGAGGAATCATATCTGCCTCCAATTACTGGTGTTAAAATCCATCTCCAAATGACCTAAAAAATGCGCGGCTGTTTTATGCCGTATGTAAAAGGGGTTGCGAAATGGCTGAAGACAGCCAGAGATAGAGAAAGAAGGAGAGTGGTGCCACCTTTTGCCTCAGTTCTTTTTTTTGCAGGGACCTCATAATTTCTCCTCCATCTTTGCTTCCCAGCACTTCATATAGACGCTCCCCGTATCCCATTTTATGTTCTGTTAATCCCCACCTTTATCTTCTTTTTACAAGTAATTGCTGCCTTTGCAAAAATGCAGCCTCGTTTTCTTGAAATGGGTGGCAGAGCCTTGAAGACGACCGGCAGACTGCGCACTCGTCTCTTGACAGGACAGACGAGGGTCGAAAAAAATCTGGTTTGAGGAGACAAAAAGAGATTCTGCTTCACAGCGAGATCCGTCTTCGCTGAACACTGTTCCTTCTTCACGGGTGGGATTACAGTTGTGGTGGTCGCCCGTCTGTTTCCCGGGCTTTGCAAATACCATTCAATTTGCTTTTGTTGCAATTGATGAGCAACAAGGGAGAAAAAAAATGAACGTAGGAAGCAAATGGGAGAAGAGAGACGAGTTGAGAGGCTATTGGGCTAATAAGCTATAAATGTGATCAAACTTATGCCCTGAATAAGCCCTGCATTATTAATAATCATTATCCTTATTACATTACCGCCTTTGAAGCAGAGTCATTTATGGATTCCTCCCTCCATTTAAAAGGATTATTTCTGGCCCAAATTCAATTACCTTTTCAATCACAGGAGAAGACAATATGGCCTATTAGCCTAATAAGAACTAATTACACATGAAAGCTTCTTTTAACCAAAGTAACAACACTGTTGTTTCATCAAATGCCTTCAGCATGTCCTCTGAAGTCTCTCTGCCCCATTCAATTAAAGGAGATGGAGAAAACCCTTGTTCGATTCCCTGCGTCCATCATTGATAACTTCTCTGTGAGCCAGTGCAGCTCTTCCTAGCATTGATGTCATCACTTCTCCCAAGTTCAGACTTCTTTGTCGGGACCTCAGGAATCAACGTCTGTAAGACCGCATGGGGACTAAGCAGTGAAAGTTCATCATTATTCTATTATTTAAACAAAGAGCCGAGGTCGATGTAGTCTGTGTTTACATCAAATGCACCAATTTTTTGTACTTTTTTTTAGTATTGATTATTTTTTCCAAAATAATCAATACTAAACATCACAAGGTGTGATACCATGCTTTAAAGACCTGCTGAGAAAACAGAGATTTCCCTCTGACAGGAGGAGGCAGAGCCAAATCACACACCGCTCTTATGGTACTTTATGCCACCATTGAGTCAAAGAGGAGAAAGAGATACTGTCTCTGCATGCACCTTCAACGTCTGAGTGACTTAAATCTGATTCAGGCTCCTGCTACAGCCTGCTGTGCTGCTTTTAATGTATGCAGATAGACACACACACACACACACACACACACACACATAGACGCACTTAAAATACCCACAAGCACTGCATAAACAAACACACGCTCCTCTCATATGCACACTTACACACACATCACACAATGTGTAAATACACAAACACCCCACATATACATCCCACACATATACATCCTGCACGCACGCACATTCACTCACGTATGCGCGAAAAAACAGGCAAAGTGGTTTACTCAGGTATAAGTCACGTGCACCGCAGGGGACAGACGAGGGCATCAGCTGCTCGCTTTGCCGTGTGGCACACGCCTGCAAGACATGCATGGCCCTGTGGAAGGCTGGAAGGAGCCCGGGTCAAAGGTCAGTTACAAACATTCAGCCTCCGCCAAGTGCACTTGAGGAGAAAGACAGCCAGCCTCACCATCCCCACAAACACATACAATGAAAAAAAAATACAGTGCCCTCCATATTTATTCATATTAGAGTAAATAGGGACAAAAATATGACATGAAATATGACATCATGGAAAAAAATGTGTTTGTACTGGATAATTCTTTCAAATTGTTATGCTTTAAATGTTACACTTTAATCGCAGTGACAACGCACAGAGGAAATTAAAATAATTTACGAGCGTTCTGCCTGGAATCTGATTTGTCCCGTGCCTCTACAAGAGCTCTTCACTAGTCTAGACGCACTCCTAATTCCATTCAATAGGTGCTGTTTTAGCAGTGGATTAAGAATCTCTAAGAATCTCTATCCACACCCAATCTTGCCATCTAGCTAGTGAACTAAGCCGTGTTTCTGTAACGATGAATGCAGATCTCAGAAGGGTGAAGGGCGGAGGCTCAGAGATGATCAACTCAAGATTTCAGATGGACCGGCTCTGTCGCCTGTGGGAGTTGCGTTGGTCGCGGGAGACGACATCTTATTAAAATTGCCGCTGCATTTATCTCCGTCTGAAATCAATATGAGCATGCTGGCGCTCTATTAGCTTCAGCATAAGTCAAAATCAAGTAACAAAAAAGCCAATCACGTCCTTACCTAACACAGTACATTCCTTCATCTTCTGGAAAGGTCTAACATTTGTTTGGGTAAATATTACCTCTGGCCTGCAGGGAAATGGGGCACCCTGTGTCCCTTTTCGCCTTGAGTGAAAAAGTGGGGTGCACAGAGCCGCACACTCCGAGTGAAACGGGACAGAGCGCAGGAATGCCGTCTCTCTGAACAGAGCGAAAATAGCTGCACTGTGGTGCGCTGACAACTCCCTGGTGCTCAACACAAAAAAAAGACAAAGAGGGTTGTAACTGACTCTACAATTACACCAACTGATATTACAGTGGTGACAGTTCAATACAGTTGTAGTAACAGAATACAAATTTTACATTTACATTTACTCATTTAGCAGACGCTTTTATCCAAAGCGACTTACATAGGTTACAGTTCTTTACAATGTTATCCATTTATACAGCCAGATATTTACTGAGGCAACTGTGGGTTAAGTACCTTGCCCAAGGGTACAGCAGCAGTGTCCCAGCGGGGATTGAACCGGCAACCTTTCGGTTACAAGTCATGCTCCTTAACCACTATGCTACACTGCCGCCCAAATGTCTTTACATCGTCCCTGAAAGTAAACAATTTGCAAATAGAGAAAAAATAGTCAGCCTTGACGTACTGCATCACAGACCTGATCAACCTTTCTATCTATCTATCTATCTATCTATCTATCTATCACCCATCTGCTGATATTCTAGACCCCATGTTTAAACTTGTTATATATTAATGGATTACAAAACATCTTCCACCCATCATCCAAGCAGAGTCTGACTGCACAAAAGCTTTAATGTCTAAACATCTGTTCTCATAAGCCAGAAGCTCAGCTAATTGCCTACACCTGTCTATTCTATTTCTGGTCACACATTTATGGAAGACCTATTGAATACATAATGATTGTAAATTATATATCATCTGGTAAGTTATTATATTCAGTTTCGATAACTGATCAAGGGAGAACATTTGAATGGCCATTATTTTTTCACACATTGCATTGCTCAAGTAAATGTCTATAAATAAGGACACCAGCTCCTGGTTATCTAGCAGAAGACCACCCAGAATGTGAACCAATTGTGCCAGTGGTCAAAAATGTGTGCATGCCCAATTTACATTGATGTTTCTAAAAATATCATTGTTTCACCATCTCCATACATTGGCAGTAAGGGTTCATAATGCACACCAGCCATTCAAATAGATACACAAAAGTTACAGGAAATTATGCAGCCATTAAAGCTGTAACATAGCATGCAGCCAAATAACATGACAGGATTACAAATATACACCAGTCGCACGCTACCTGTAACTAAGTAATGACACGTTGCAACTTTACTGTGTTGCTGTATTATGTATTATGTCAAATATATGTTTTCAGTCAGTGAATAAAGTTTTGTGCTGAAATATTTTAAGAGACTCCTCGCCATTTTCCTTAGTCTTTCTGTTTTTTTTCGCATTATTTGATGTGATGCGCCAACATAACATATCAGTTTAAAGGTAAATAAACAATTAAACACTGCCATTTTGCAGATTATCTGTGTTTTAGATTATCCATGTCACGACTCCCCTCCAAGAATAATCATGTGTTCACTGTATTTGACCAAGCCAAATTAAGTGAAAGTCAATTTCATCTAATTAATACCCATGGATTGTTTATGCCAAGTATCAACATCTAATCAAGGGATAATTATAGCTCAGGAACCTTTATTCTAGTCTGTAATCCTTCAGCAAACAGTCTGACTACACCTAGTCACTCAAACACAAGTGTGCTCAAACACAAACTCATTATAATTTTCCACAATAGCATTACATATTACAAACAAGATAATTATAATAATTTAATATTTGAATGACAACCTGTACAGGAAAATGTCCAAATATATGCTAAAATAAAATAAATTAAACACAACATTCAGTGCTGGCTGCAAAATTTCCATTTCCAGTTCCATTTCCAGTCTTGAAAAATTTCTTTTCATACCTCTTCAGCTCTCGCCTGTATGATTTACTCAAATACAAACATTCTGCTACTCACCAATCTATCCACACTGTAGTCTAACCCTTGTCCCTATAATGCACAGACCTGGGTGAGAAACCCCATTGTGTGACATTGAGTCAATTAAAATTACATCATCACCAGATGCCTTTTGCTTCTTGCCTTTTCAACCAGGAAGGTCTACCTACTGCCAGATTTGAAACCATCAAAGATCTAGCTTTGATTTGAAATAAGTTTAAGCTTTAAATAATTGGATGCCCTCTAACAACCAATTTGAGATTGCTTGGACAGACCAGGATGGCATAATAGACTCCTTTTATACAATCCTGGTCATGAGAAAAACTGTCCTTATGTAAAGATATTGCCACTGACTTCAAGTTCAGATTCCTTTCTCAGAATTTCTCAGGATTCCATTCAATTGAGTAAATGCTTCTCAAACAGGGGAACAAAAGATTACAGGGAATTGAATTCAGATCAGCATCATACAGTATATTAACTGACACAGAGAATGAAATTTAAAAAACTGTCTGAACCATGTCTTTTGAAAAAAATTTGGTTACTGTATTTTTCTGTAGGTCACTTCTATACTGTACATCACTGCAGCACTGTATCCTTATAGGCAAATATCATGATAACTCAGTATTCCATAAACCTTTTGGGCTTTTAATGTCCTCAGACATTGTCTTTCTCTTATTTGTTGGCAACTGTGTAATTTGGGAGAGACACATAGCTCAGGTGAGCAGCAGCATCTTTCCTGTTAAACCCGGCAAACCCGGCATTGGGGTGGTCTTGGGTAAACAGGGGGAACCTAGGAAATTACTGGGTTCACAGCTTGATATATATGGGCCATCATGAGGAAAAATTCCCTGGTTGAAGGTGCCTTTCTGTGTAAAAGTGACTATATATCTGGATAGAGGGAGATAGAGGCCACTAACACCTGGCCCGGGCTCAGTCCACAGTCAACTTTCAGAGGTAAATGCATTCATTTCTCTGTCCTATGTCACACTAGAATCACAGCATACATTGAGGGTCTTGCTATATATGTTCCTCTGTTGCAACCGTGTTCAATAAATTACTATTCCTTTGATTTCTTTCTCAGTGGCAGTCTTTTCTGGTGTAGGACTTGAGAGTCTAAGCAGAAAACAATACCAAGTTAAAGAGACCATGGTGGTGCGATTGTTGGTATTCCCCCACACATCCCATTCATTCCCATACATTCTGGCCAGCAGTACTCAATGCGTCTGATAATCACCAAACAAGATCTGACCTTTCATACTGAAAAGCAGAGTTTCAGATGTGAAAAACTGAAAAGCTCCACTAAATGAGGACAGACTTTCCTCTGGTCCCAGATGTATCCAGCTGATCCAGGTTTGATGTAAATTCAATAAATGTAAACTTGTTTATAAAGTGTACTGTGGGTTTTGAAACGGCTGTATAAAGCATACAGCATGTATTTATGCTACGAAGTGCACCACTAGTGTTGTTTGTTTTTGCATGCAAATGATTTTGCCTTCAGGTCTGAATGTGCGAAAAACAATTTTCACCCAAAAAAGTCAAATAATGCAATTTTTTTTCCTCTCTCTTAACCCCTGGAGAAAAGCACATCTGTCCCTGTTTCTCTGGAGTCTTTAATTCATTGGCTGGTTGAGTAATTTGTCCTTTCTGTGGGTGTTAATTGGTTGGTTGGCACGGCGCGCCCACTCACCATCGCCAGCGGCACGATGCCCCCCAGGTCCTTCTGAGCCAAGTGGATTTCGGTCTCGGCCTCCTCCGTGAGGGTGCGGGTGCCCGGGTACTCCACCTGCCAGCTTATGGACCTGCTGCCCAGGGGACCCAGGAAGCTGTCCACCTCCAGATCCACTTGCAGAACACGCAGGAACCCACCCTCCGCCCTGGGCACACACAGCAGGAAAGGGGGGAGGCTGTCAGCTGGGAGGAGCATTTGACTGGAAACAGTTCACAGTATCGCATTACTCCTGTCGCATTCCCCCTTTCTAAAGAGCAGCCCACGGGGGGGGGGGGGTCTGATGGCAGAGTGGAGATTGCAGGAAACCCCACAGCATTGCTTACAAACACACAGCGCATCACTGCTACAATTTTGCAAAAGAGGAAGAGGAAGTGCAGAGGAACAGGTGCACTGCGGACGAGGGAAACCCTTGGATAAGGGCATTGCCGTGGCTCAGAAGGCACACCGTTCCGAGGGCCCGGCTCTGCTCCTCGGCCTTGCTTAGAGTCACACAAATAGACAGCGTTATGCCAAGACATGGGAGTGAATTAGGCTTGACAAATGTGGAGTGGCGATAATAAAAATCCTCTCTCTGGCGTGCCTCTGTGGCGCGCCGGGTTTAAATACAGCCAGCAGTCGGAAAAGAAAGCTGGGTCTTTCCACATGAACCGGAGGAGACGCCAGACGCGGTGAGATCCGTCAGCTGTGTTCCGGGCGTCAAGCATGGCCACCCTCTGCCAATGAACTCTCCTCAGCGGCGTGGAGGCCTGTCGGCACCGTGGAGCGCCTTGAGAATAAGACGCCGGGGGTCTGAGAGCGGTCTCGCCGTGGCCCGCTGTCGCCTTCTCGTTTTTCTCCCGCCCGAGCCGAGCACGGGCCAGTTCGTTCGCGGCCACGTCTCGGCCGCCTACCAACCGCACACCGCAAACTACAGAAAAAGCTATTTACTTTTGGCACTCATCCACGACAGGCCACATCATTGCGCCTCTACTTTTCGGGAAGCCAGGAGCGGAAAACACGGACGTTTCTTGAAAAGATTTCCGAACCAGTGCACAACACTCAATTATGAATGCGACACAAAGCGGGAGCAGGGAAACAATGAATAATACACAAGACGCTGGATTTGCTGATCCCCGCTCTCTGTCGGTCTCCCTCTTTCCCCTTCATTTCTGTTGTTATTTATTTTCACCCGACAAAAAAAAAAAAACACACACACACACTTGATGCATCTTAGCGCACAACAACCCAATTTCTCGATGAAACGGGCGACGTTGTTAAATATTTAGAGGTACGTGCAGACAACTTCTGTTGAATTTCATAACGCCACGCGGAACGCTTCGGAAAGCTAAGCCGTGCTGTCAAAACACATGAGTGAAATTGCCTTATATAACCGCTCCGGCGTGTTTTGTCACAGCAGATGCCCATTTCGTTCAGAGATTCACCGAGACCTCGGGGGTCACAGACTGTACGAGGTGCTGGCAGATGATACACAGATTTACCAGACAGCAGATCCTCTGACAATTTCAAATCGGGACAATGCAATTTGGGACAGAGGCTCTCGTGAGCATTACTTCCGCAAAATCTCGCAGCAAATCTGTGACGGGGCGGGCGTGCGGCACCGGCTGGGTCCTGCGGAGCCGTCACTCACAAGCTTGCACTCTAATTTCGCTCTGCACCTCGATAAACAGGGAAAATATAAGGACAAACATGTCAGCGGCTTTAGGCCATCATGAGCTTGTGAGCTGGTCACGTTTGTGTTGCCGCCGTTAGAATTTGCCAGCAACTGTCTTTGCTGTTGCACCTTCTCCTCTGCAAGGCCGCTCAGATGACCCCTAATTATTTATGTCTGGCCTCTAAATCAGCCCTTTAGCGCTGCAGTTTTCCTGAGAGCGCCAGTCCCGGCTTCAGATGTTCACAGTCACTTCAAAACCACACACTGGGCAGGGTATGACTTTGTGATACTCAGGAATTTATCACACATACATCTGGGAGATGGAACAGCAAATATGACACACCATGACAATATTCTCAGCGGGAAAAAAAAAATAAGTTCAGTGTGCAGATATTCTGCTACCGTGGCATTTTGCATAAAATGTAAAAGTGCTAACACTGTACAGGAATGCTGAGAGAAACAGGAATAATAAAAAAAAAATGTTATGACACGGGAGCACAGTGGTGCAGAGGTGAGGAGAAAAAAAGGGAAAGGGAAAAAGGAAAGGGAAGAACAGGAGAGGAGAAAAGCAGAGGAGAAAAAAAACAGCGTGAGGAGAGAAGAGGGAAGAGGGAAGAAGACAAAAAAAAAATGGACTTGAAAGACCTCAGGAGGGAAGTATTCTGGGGGGAGCAGGAGCTGTGCTGACACTGTGTTTTGGAACTTTAAGTAAAGAGGACAGGCAAAATGAAAAGTGCATGCCGGCGTGTGTCAGAAGTCCTCTGGAACTCCCATAAACACTTGACATGATCCAGGTATGTGAGGTCACTCTAACCGGGAGGCAACAAGAGATTTTGTAATGACGGTATTTCAGACTCCCAGGGTAGCATGCGAACTGTCTGGCTCACACAATTTAATAATCTCTCCCACACACACACAGAGACACACACACACAAAGAGATACTGGAGAAAATGAGAGAGCTTGCTGCAATCCAGTACCGGCAGCCTGAAGGAATGCATCTCCGTAATTATATAATATAATTTGTCATTTCGCAGCTAACGAGACATGAATAGTCTTCGCAGCTTTTATGTCTGATTGCAAAATCACACATGTGGCTGGTGAGATAAACACACTCCTTACAGTATCCAAAAAAAAAAAAAAATTAATTAATACATCTGCCACAAATGAATATAGGAACCGTAGCTGTTTTTCCTTTTCCTCAGTAGTCTGGCACATTGATATTCACACCGTCAGCTCTTGGATGAATACATTAATATTCCATTTTGGAAATCATTGTGTCTTTTCACTGCCTCCGTTAAGAGGTGGCTGATGTAAACACATGCTTGTCCCTTACTGTTAATTCAGCGTCGCTAGTGGATTCTCGAGGTGTGCTGGGTGGGTGGGTGTGGGAGCGTGTATTCGCCGTCTGGCCATAAATATCAGCAGCTGGAATGTGGCTGATTAAAAACGACAGTTATGGATTTCTGACAACAGTTGCCATGGCGATTGTGTGACCCAACAGTAACTGGACTTGGTAGTCGAATCAATGGCCGCGGGGCCCCGTTGACATTGCTAATAGTGAGTTTGCGAGGAAGTTCGGACTGGAGGCTAAGAGACCGGGAGGGCCCTCGGAAAAAGTGTGGATGATTCTCTTCAGTGCCGGCCAGCGCGGCGCTCGTCAGAGGACATTAACTCCTCCCGGATGGGGGCAGGTGTTGAATTAGCTTATGGAAATGAAAATAATAGACTTCGCACTGCGCGGCGAGAGGCTGGGATGAGTTGCGCTACTTCAGGGAAATCTGGGAGAGCCCGTGTTGATACTGTCATAAACAAACACGGGAGTCTTTATGCACACATCGGCTGCCTCCACAAAGCAATTACCGCATTAACCGTCTCGAGCTGTTTGTCGATGTTTGGCGGCAGTGCGCCACTGCTCGGCGGCCCGTGACGGTGTCTGACGCCGAACTTCGCAGCATGCCGGGTCTCTGCTGACATGGTCTACACGTGCCCCGCTGCGCCGACGCCTCGTTAGCCTCCAGACGTCCGCCGGCTCCACAGACTCCGTTGAGACCACCCTTACGGCCTTGGTGGCTGTGGTGTTTGCCCATTAAAGTTAATAGGCTGTGTAATGTTGTGCATGTCTGCTGCAGAGATACATAAACTGCAAGGGCCGGCGGACTTCGCATTCTCCTCTGGAGAAATGGGCCGGGATCCGGGCGCAAGCATGGCTACGGCGACTACGGCGGCCACATTCCGTTAATTAAATCCCCACTCCAGTCATGTCGGGACGCCTGCCTCATCCATGAAAAAAAAAAGAAATTTCATTTTATTCTGACATGCCGGTTGTGCGCAGATGGTATCAGCATGAAGTGGCTGTCGGTCCCTGCAAATCTTTCTCTCTCTCTCTCTCTTTTGTGTCCTCACGTCCTGTAGTTTCAATGGGAGAGGGGCTGTGGATTAACAGCGGAGATTCCAGCAGATGCCCAGCGTCGGGGGACTGTCCCACTCTGCACCCCAGAGAGACTGCTCTGCCACCTAGCAGCACATGGAGGCAAGCCAACGGACATAGATATACCCAAAAACAAATACATGCATGCTTGCTCTCTCTCTCTCACACTCTCTCTCTCTGTCACACACACACACACACACACACGCACACACACATACATAAGAAATATACAAACACATTTACTGCTGAGTACACACACACATGCACGCGTGCGCAAACACACACACACACACACACACACATATAGAGGCACACACATGGACAGACACAAAAAAAATTCAACCATTACTCCATGCCGGCAGTCATAGGCAGGCTCTCAATGTATGAAAACAGGCAGGCTGGATGTCAGGCATAAAGCAGCTGAGCCATGAGATCACGGGCTGATGGAGATAGCGATCCCTTTGTCCCGACCCTCCTCTCACGGGTGAGCCTGTTTTGCCATTCCACTGCCTGGAACAGTACTAGCAATAGACCTGTTCCTTAGTAAAAGAATCAATGAGTCTATCAACATAGTACCTCATTACACCCTGCAACCATGGGGCAATTGATTGTCCCATTCCGATGGGGTCGCTCCTTTCAGACACAATCCCTATTTGTACCTCAGTGGTGGAATGAACTCCCCACAGGGGTCAGGGCAGCGGAATCACTGGCCATCTTCAGACACAGACTGAAGACCTACCTCTTCAGACTGCATCTTAGTTGCACCTCAGTCTCCGCCCCCTAACACCTGCTACTTGTATTACTTGCAGTATCATGATGTGTTTTCGATTCTGTGATCTAGTGACTGATGTATGGTAGTATACTTGGCTTACCGTGTCTAGTCAGGTTGCACAAGTTAACTTAGTTCTTGACTTAGTTCTAGTGTTAAGCTCACACTCACTGGTCTGGGAGTGTTGTTAGCCTGGTCTGACACTGTTGCTCATTCAACTTGAATGGATACACTTATGTTCTGTTGTGCTAGAGGTCAGTCTGGATAAACGCGTCTGCTAATGTTCCTCTACAGTCACTGGCTGGAAGCTAACCAGTGTGAATTCTGTGTCCCTCCCAGGGTTGAGCAATTATCTGCAGACTCACAGTTTTCTGTCACCATGCGAGACTCGACATCAACACCAATCACAACCAGGACGACCTCCGAGAGGTCCAGACTACGGTCTCAGAGTGGGTCAAAGGAACAGCCGGTCAGTCTACCGGGGACTTGAGATCCTGCTGCAAAGTGGCTGTCAGCCAAGCTGAGATTGCACGGAGGAGTGAAAGGAGGTTGAGTGGTGTGAAGCCATTCACAAACTGCCCTGCTCTGGCTGTCTGTGTTTAGTAGCACACACAGACAGACAAGGCAAGCAGGGGCTAGACAGGGCCACTGCTAAACTAACACTGTCCAACCTTTCACCAAAACATGCCTCAAAACCAGTCAAATGAACTGCCAAAGACAGCAGCACCATACCATGTCCTCCAACAGACAGATATGCATCGGCTTTCTATTTACCTGCTTAGTAGGAAACCTCATCCAGGAAGCCTTCCTCAAATTCTGCTGAATAATTTGTTTCTATTACATATCCAGATGGATATTAACTGAAGGGAAGCTGCCTTCCTCTACAGTGCAACAGCAAGCTGAAACCTTCTGCTTCCAAATCTGCTTCCCTTACTAGTCCACACTGCCACCCACATGTTCAGATGTGCATACGGAGACAGGCTTGGGTATCGGCCTGTCTGCCACGTCTTTCAAAGATTCACATTGAAATGATCAAAAGCAGCCTAATGAAACCAAGCCGAGAGTGGCGAGCTAACTAAACGCACACGTGCTGCAATTTCAGAGCACTAATTAAAGACATTTTGATGCTAATTTAATGTATGAACCTTGGCTCCAAACAATCCATGCTTTAAATGAATAATTAATGACTTTAATGTCTTCCTGTAACAAAGACGTGCTCATTATGTTAAAATATTCCCTTGAAATTAGTTTTCATCCTTCAGCAAAATCCTCAGTTGATCTTGGCTTATCTAAATGTATGATCCTACATACCTATTTCACTCAATGCATTTTTTTTCTATTATTATTATTCTCTCAACTCATCTCAGCATATTTTACAGCTACAGAGCTCAGCTGACTATGTTTACATCTTTGAAGAGAAGTGTTATAAATGAGAAAGTAGAGGAGATTAACAACTAGCATAGAGAAATTGCATTTTAAGGAGCACCTGTCCTCCCCCTCTTCCTCAGAAACACACCCGTTTAAAAAAAAAAAAAAAAGGAAAAAAAAACTTTACTACCGGCAGAAAGTCTTTAAATCTTGATTACAGATGTCGCTTTCCGCGTGTAGCCGACGCTGAGACCAAATCTGGTTTTGTCCTTGGAGCAGGGCAATATAAAAATAAATAAATAAAAAATAAAAAACTTGGCCCTGGAGCATTAATTACCATACTAAACCCAGCGGAATCCACCTGGAATATTTAAACCGCCACTCACAACAGACAGTCCCTGTAAGACCAAGCTACAGCTATCGAGTTTAAGTCGGCTTCCCCACCCCCCCAAGGCCAGAATAAGAAAGATTTAAATGTCACAGGGAATAAACTGACAGAAAAAATAAACAATTTCCCGACTGAGGTAATTTATTTCTTGCAGTCTTCTCCAGGGAAAGCCATAATTGAAACTGGCTCTATTGTCCTATTATCAGACCCAATGTTTCACTGTGACACTTTCATTTAATCTTGCACACAGATGCTATAGGGCTCCCTCTGTCTTCCTCTGACACCACTGGGGTGCACGCTGCGGGGGGGCAGAAGAAGGGGTGGTGGGGGTGGTGGGGGGGGGGCTCTTCAGCCCTGGCATTTGCACTGCAGCTATCTCCTCTCCCAGATCTTAAGGGCCTGCCACAGTCACTCTATCCACCACTCCCACAGGGGGGACGACGGAGCAAGGGGAGTAGAGAGGCTTTTTTTTTCCTTCCAGCAACACCACATGTAAGTGGCTCCCTATCCACCCTCCCCTCTCTTGGTTGGTCGCGCCAAGGCCCCGCCCACACCGCTTAGTTCCATCGGCTCTTCCCCTGTAGGGTTGGTTTTGTTTTATATCAAGATCCATTAATCAAGTGTAATCTGGAGACAAAGAGACTGGGGAAAACGAACTGTAGCACAACCATGCATGTGTCACATATGTCTCACACACACACACACAAACATAAATATATATATGAGAGCGAGAGATAGATGGATGGATGGATGGATGGATGGATGGACAGATATACCATAGGCGAACTCTGAATTTAAACATAGTCTTCGTAATGGAAAGCTATGGCTGTGGAAGCCATCTAGTGGAAATAAACACAATCAGGAGCAAAACCAATTGCTAAGAAAGAGTAATCTCATTTGGAGCTCCAGCCGTGCCTGCAAACACCCGAGCTGTTCCCTCTCTCAGGGGTCAACCACCCCAAACAATTATACACAACTTCACTTCCATACCTCCACTTTTTTCCTTCCCCATGTTCAGTGGGGTGTGCGCTGCCAAAAAAAAAAAAAAAATTCACAAGCAGCCTGACTCGACCCACAGATAGCTTTACCTCTTCCATTTTAAATACCTTTGTGGAAGCGGCTTCACGGAAATGGCAATTAAAAGATGTGATTATGCATCGCGTACACGGCATATTATTGGAAATCGTTTCTGTAACAGGCCCGACGGTCTAGCTCAAACGCCACGTAATAAAGTAAGTGCAACAATGTTTCCCCGCCGTTCCTCTGCCTGCTGATGGATTTCCACTCCAGCAGCCAGTCATCGAAAGTCATCTGGCTTCGTCTACGAGCCAAGCTTTCTGGAAATCATAAATATGCAAACAACTCTTTGCCAGGGCACAACCGTAATTTTCTTTTCCTTTTTACTCACGTGGAGCTCAGGGTTCTCGCGTCAAAACCCATCTCTCTGCTCCTCCTGCGCACTGCGCGTCAGGTGATGAGCGCGCAGGGCGGTCTGCTCAATGAGCGCAGCAGAGCGGGGGGGTAATAACAGTAATGTTGTACTTAGTCAGAAAAGGTAATTAGAAGAGAAAACAATATTTAAATCTACTCTTTCCAGACTCGGGTATGAACAGCTGAAGGACGAAGAGCCTCACATGCCGCTGCACACTGAGTACCTGCCGTTAATGTTGTGCAACGTCTTAAAAGTTCAACCCATGAATGTCA